>NC_091756.1:45246340-45338840 GCF_043380555.1 Nothobranchius furzeri | reverse complement strand
CTGGAATTTGCCTCTGTCATTTCACTTAGAACAAATAAAGTTTTAGACTCGTTTAGTTGTAGTCACGCCTCAGATTTGAGGCATTTGTCATGTTTAAAATCGGCTCACAAATACTTTGATTTGGTGAGCTGTTGTTACTTAAAAGGGGAAGTCCGTCTTCAAACCTGAGGTTGTGGAGTCAGATGGTGAACGCTTATAAATAAGGTTTTTCAACGTGAATCATCATGCCTGACACTTTAACTAGATGATTATTGTAAAACTGATTTGCATGTGTTCAAAATGATGTTGCATTTATACTGGGTATTCATTCATTTATTTATTTATTTGTATTACTTCAGTCAAGCTTAGCCACATTCTTTCTCTGTAATGAGACAGACAAGTAGAAGTAGAAGCAGGGTTCCAAATAAAACAACAGAGTGCAAAATTACTGTTTATGAACCATTTAAAAAAAGTTGTCCATCCACAGTAGGCAAGGCAGCTTTATTTGTATATCACATTTCATGCACAGAGACGATTCAGCATGCTTTTCAGGAGCAAGAACAGCAAAATCAACATGGCAGCATAAATAAAATACACAGATATATTTAGATTGAATTAAATACACAAATTAGTTTCAGATTTAGGTATCAGATAAAAATTTAAGTGTCAGCAGTTACAGTGCAGAAGGTGTAGCATAAGAAACTTTCAATCATATGCTGGTGAATGCATGACCGTTTTGAATTCTGATTTAAAAGTTAGAGTTGAGGCAGATTTGAGGTCATGAGGAGGCTGATTCCATCTGTGTGCAGCATAGTAGCAATAGATATATGTGCACTATTGTATGCATTTCATGGAGTTCATTTTTCATCTTTTTACATACATGTATAATTTGTATTGCACACTGCTTTTTACTGTTTCTTTGATTCTGTTATTTACTGGTTGAAATGTATTTATGTTAAATGTCGAGTTGAGGAGTAGAAATTCTTGTGTGTTGCTGCAGGCAGAAGTAACATCCTACTATACTGATAACAATTTTCTGTGCAGATTAAGCAGCTATAATCAATTTATTTGTATGTTAAATTTATTTCAGTTGTATGTTGACTGAAAACAAGGCGATTCATGAGGATTGAAGCTCTACATTTCAAGCTTTGAGGGCAATATCTGATCTGAAAACATGACCCTCAGTTATTCATGAGTAAAAAATAAATGAAATGTTTGCAGAAGTACACATGAATACAATGTGGTCTTTCACACATATGAAAACCATGCGACCCAACATTATTTTGATTTAGCATAATATCTGGTTTTCAGGTGCAGCTGTGTTACTTTCTTGGAGCTGAAGTCTGCTTTTGGAATGGTGTTGCGAACATTTTAACAAACGAATTTAACTCATATTAACAAAGTCAAAAAAAGGAAACCTTCTAGGTTCAGGTTTGTGGGATTGAAATTTTTACAGGTATTAATTACATTTCATTCAGTTTCTCTCAATATACAGTGGAGTGTTGAAAGTTTGGGCAGTGTTATTAATCTTTATGATTTTCCTATATTAATTGTTGGTTGTTAGGAAAAACAAATCATACAGTGATATTTGAGAAGTGAAACTAAGTTTGCAGGATTTACAGAAAGTGTGCAATAACAAAATTAGGCAGGTGCATACATAAAAAGTAAATTAACTCAATATTTAATAGATCCTCCTTTTGCAGAAATAACACCCTCTAATGCTTCCTAAAGGTACAATCCTCTCCTTTAATTTCATTGTGTGTATAGCATCCAGTGAGTCTGGATTCTGGCTGAAGGTATTTTGGACCATTCTTCTTTATACAACATCTCAAGTTCATTCAGATTTGATGGCTTCAGAGAATGGACAGCTCTTTTTACCAATCTACTACAAAGCTTCAGCTTTGTCAATGATTCCTGGGGCCTCATTTATCAACCATACTTATTGTGCGTAGGAACTCATTTACGCATTGTGTGGTATTCATCCTTTTGTACCTGTGCGTGGAAATGTTCCTAAATATAAGAATACTTTGGACCATGCGTAGGAACAGCAGAAGTAGAATGGGGTAACTGCTACACCAAAGGTCTCAGTCATCCACACATGTTCCTCATCCATAAATTATTTTACCCATTAAATAATTATTTTGGTGGAAAAACAGCTGTGTTCTATAAGTGGTGCTAAAACACCCAACGGGTATCCGACATTGAATGAATTTAGCGTTTTTTATAATGACAATTATTACTTTTATAATGTTCTTAATTGCTTTAAATGAATTAGTATAATTTTGATTTAGAATTTTATTATATTATATTGTTGTCCTTGTGAAGCGCCTCATGATTTTGCTTGAGATGCACTAGATAAAAGAATGTTTCTATGTTATTATTAAGGATTTGTCAAAGCGTGCTCTCTGGAGTAAACACGTTCCTGTAAGCGCACTGATAGGAGATCCTTCTATAGCTATGCTGTGATTTGGGATCCCAGTCCATATTCTATTTTAAATTACAACTACAAGAACCCCCCAGAACCTCCTCTGCTCCCCGATCATACATGCGTTGTGAAGGTAACCAAACTGAATGACAGCTCAGAAGAAGCAGCACTCTCAGACATTTCCAAATTAAACTAACTCCTACCAGTACAACTCATTAAATGTAAAATGTAAATGACAACCCATTACTCCATGACTTATTAGATTAACGTTTTTATTCATTCCTGAAGGCAATCTCTCCTCTTTCCCAATTGCGTTTATAATCTCTGCAACTAGTTTGATTCTTTTGCACTTCAGCAGCCATTGCCTCGATCTCATAACAAAGTTTTATTTTTTTCCCCCCTGTTAGAACACAGGAATTCCCCTCATGTGCTGAGGGTTAATTAGGGCATTTCTGTATGTAAATGACTGAGAACAGACACAAGCACCTGGGTACGCACCTTCACATACAGCATCTCCTTGTGTAAAGTGCACCAACTAGTTGAATAATGAAGTGACTCCATGTGCAGCAAGATGATGTTGTAGGTCTTTGGTGCTGGTCTGTGGGTTGACTGACTGTTCTCACCATTTGTTGCTTCTGTTTATCTGAGATTTTTCTTGGTCTACGGTACTTCGAGCCAGGGGTGGACACGCATCCACCCCGACCTGACCCCTTCTTTCCACCAGAGCCGTCAGCAGCACATTACTGCAGCAGCACGTCATAGCTGCTGATAGGAACCGCTGTGGTCTACAGAACCTTTTCCACTGGAGCCGTGAGCAGCGCGAGTCGGCCGCGTCTCAGGAGCAGCATGTAGCGGCCTTTACGCGCCAGTTCTATTTTCTACATGCGACGCCTCTGAAACGGGTCAAGTTCGACATTTTTGGGGAAGGAAAGACAGGAAATCGGACGCGTAAACGGAGCGAAGCTCCCGAGATTTTCAGAATAAAGAAACGTACTGCCTTCCGGTTGCTTTACTTTAAAAAAAAGTTACTAACTGTGCGGCCCCGTGAGAAGTTATCACCTAGCTAGCAGTCTCCTTTGTTTTTCAGGTCCGTATTGGCGATTATAAAATGGACAGAACATAAAGCACAAACCTTTTGGAGCCATGTTGTAATTTTCTCCTGCTTGTTGTTGTGTTTACTGACGAAGTCACTCGTGTGACTTCGTGCTCTGTCGGTGACAGCTGCTCCCCTGCTGCTTCGCGTCTCGTGGGAAGGGCCAAGCAGCAGCTTACGCGAGCAAGACGTGCTGCTGCAGTAACATGCTGCTGACGGCTCCGGTGGAAAGAAGGGGTGAGGGCCAACGGTTCATAAAAATGCCAGGGCCAAATTTTCATCTCAGTCCACCCCTGCTCCGAGCCCTAAATTGAACTGTGTCTGTGTTCTTCCATTTCCTCAATATGTTCCTAACTGTGGAAACAGACAGCTGAAATCTCTGAGACAGCTTTCTACATCCTTCCCCTCAACCATGATGGTGAACAATCTTTGTTTTCAGCTCATGTGAGAGTTGTTTGGAGACCCCCATGTTGCTGCTGTTCAGATAATATTCAAAGAGGAGGGAAACTTTTAATTGGACTCCTTAAATACAATTTCTCTTAATTGGATTCACCTGTGTATGGAGGTCAAAGGACACTGAGCTTACCAAACCAATTTTGAGTAACAATAATTAGTCCTAAAGGTTTTGGAATCAATGAAAGGACAACAGTGCCCAAATGTATGCACCTGCTTCATTTTAATTAAACAATCATTGCCCTTTCTGTAAATCCTATGAATTTCACTTCACTTCTCAAATATCACTGTGTGTGTCTTTTATATGATATATTTCACTGATTGTAAAACATATTATACATTAATATCCTGAATAACAACGCTGCCCAAACTTTAGCATCCCACAGTAAGATACGATTTGTGGAAAATCATAGTGTAAAATAGGTGTGGATAACTTTATTAGAAAATATTTGTATCTGTTTTGAACATACGTGGACACAGATTTATGGTATTTTATTTTATGTATTTATTTATTTTTTCGGTGCACATCTGAGTGGCGGACGCACAAGCCGATTTAGAAATCCTCTCACCTTGTCAGCGTCAGTCATCTCAGACGATAAGGTCTGGCCTGCAACGATTTCCTGTAAAGCTGTCAAATCTTTCTGTGCGAGAGGAGTAAACCCCTGGGGAGACGGGGTTACAGTGTTAGCAGTTAAAATCCTAATTATGATGAATTCTTCTGGCAGACATTATGTGATACGGTTTATAATAAGCTCGCGGGGTTGAGCATGACACACGTATTTATCCATATTGTGGGTTTAATTTATATTTGGAAGGTTGAGTGACGATGTTAACTGTGTGTGAGCATGAGGTTGTGAGAGCTGCACGTCAGCTTGTCTCAATCAAGTCATCCACAAAGCAGAGGAAAAAAACTAGTGTAGCAGTTGAGCAGATTGATGTTGACTGAGCTGCTGATTCTGGTTCAGGATGATTGGTTTGTTAACTGTCAAGTAAAAGATTAAGGCCTAGTCCACACGTAGCCGGGGTTCTTTAAAAACGAATATCCGCCCCTCCAAAAACTTGCATCTTCTCCACCGCGTTTTAAAAAATAACTCTGTCCACACATACCCGGATAAATACGTTGTTAAGGACATGCCAGACCTGTAGGCGGCAGTACTTCCCTCGCTCTTAACCTCGTCCTTCGTCTGTGGTCTTCTGAAAGGAGCAGTAATTCCGCTTGCAAACACAAACAAGCAAAAAGCGCTTGGACGATTGATGGATCGGGTAGTGACAAAGCGCAGCTCTGAGGGCTTCCATGATGCCGGCTAGTGTAAACACAGGTCGCACACGTGATGTCAGCATTTTGTTTGTCGCGGAAAGTGACGTTGCAGACCTTAAAACTCCGGTTTAGTCCGTCCACACGCAGACACCCAAAACGGAGAAAACGCAGATCCGTTTTCGTGTGAAAAAACTCAGTTTTCGTGTGGATGACAGGCCAAAACGTAGAAAAATATCTAAGTTTTGGCAGATCCCCGGCTACGTGTGGACAGGGCCTAATTTAAAGGACTTTTTGATGACTGCAGAAATAAGAAATAGGATGATGGAAACACTTCATCAACAAAATTCCATTAAATCAAATGTAATTGAAATCATGACTTTTATTTTGACATGATTAGATGTTTTAAAACATAAAGACGTGTTTGTTAAATTGCGTAAAAAAGAACAAGAGTTTGCATTTTTGTCATTTAATGTCACTTTCACTGCCTGTTTGTGGATTTCTTGTGATTAATTAAAATTATTTGTTAAATGTATCATCCACATTAAAATGCAGGGCCTGAATGAATTAGTAATGAACGTCAGCTTGACTTTGGAGGTCAGTTAGGTGAGTGGGTGAATTAAAAAGCACACATGGGCAATTTCTGGTCAGAGGTACGATTAGACTACATCAGTCCAGATCCGTAATATCTTCAAACAACTTTAAATAGAATAAAAAACAGACTTTTATTTAAAGTCCTTTAAAGAAAATTACTGAAGATCTATAATCCACTTTTACCATTTTGCAGCAGAGGTGCTACAGTAGTCAGCTAAAAGAGGCCTAAACTTCACATTGTCACATTTGTAGAGTCAAAGGTTGTTCTTACAGTCTTAAATGGATTTTTTACAAAAACAGCAAAATATGATTAAATGTGTTTATGCCTGAATTATACCTGTCACAGGTGTCAGTTTACTGGCAGCCTTTTTAAAAAGCTGAAGGATTATATTTGCATCTCAAATGAACATGCTACAACACCTGTACCAAGCAAAACAACACATATTACATTTACCAATGGAGTTCTTGATTAGCCCTATTATCCAGATGTTTGAAGTGAAAGAAAGACAGACAGACAGACAGACAGACGAAAGAAAGAAACAAGCAAAGAAACAAACAAACAAACAAACACAACTATCTTTTATATAGCGCCTATCAAGTAAAAAATCGCAGGGTGTTAATGAAACTATTTCAAATGTTAGCAACTGACATTTAAAAAAGAAATGAGCTGAATAATAGTTCACTGACTGATCTATTCAGTGGGGTGTAACTCTGATCACTAGAGTCTAAAATGTCTCTTTTTTAGGTTTAATTACATATTTACACTGTGATGAATTTCACTTTTTTTTACAGTTCACTGGTCATGATTTGTCCCAATATTCCCAGTGGATGGTAACTTATTAGTTTTGTTTAATTTCTGTTTGGTTCTGGGCAGGTAGATGAAATAATATTTGTAAGTGTTATTCAGATGTAGCGGGGGGGGGGGGGGGGGTTCCATTTCTTAAGCAACTTAACTTCATCCATTATTAATTATATTTTATCATCTGATGTAACAACAGTGAAACTCATCCCGAATGACTGCAAGCGGTGGGGACAAGTTTAAACAATGTCGATGGATGGATGGATGGATGGATGGATGGATGGATGGATGGATGGATGGATGGATGGATGGATGGATGGATGGATGGATAGATAGATAGATAGATAGATAGATAGATAGATAGATAGATAGATAGATAGATAGATAGATAGATAGATAGATAGATAGATAGATAGATAGATAAGATGATAGATAGATAGATAGATAGATAGATAGATAGATAGATGATAGATAGATAGATAGATAGATAGATAGATAGATAGATAGATAGATAGATAGATAGATAGATAGATAGATAGATAGATAGATAGATAGATAGATAAATAGATAAAATAGATAAGATGATAGATAGATAGATAGATAGATAGATAGATAGATAGATAGATAGATAGATAGATAGATAGATAGATGATAGATGATAGATAGATAGATAGATAGATAGATAGATAGATAGATAGATAGATAGATAGATAGATAGATAAGATGATAGATAGATAAGATGATAGATAGATAGATAGATAGATAGATAGATGATAGATAGATAGATAGATAGATAGATAGATAGATAGATAGATAGATAGATAGATAGATAGATAGATAGATAGATAGATAGATAGATAGATAGATAGATAGATAGATAGATAGATAGAGGGACGGACGGACAGACAGACAGACAGACAGATAGATAGAGGGACGGACGGACGGATGGACAGACAGACAGAAAAGGATGAGACCACCCGTGGAGGGCGAGATGGGATTTTTTCACACTCACTGGCCACTTTATTGGGTACACCTGTCCAACTGCTCGTTAACAAAAATTACTAATGTAACGTGTTGAAGGAGCTATTCCTTCAAGGTTATTTAACCTTTTCCACAGTTCCCTTTGACACAGCGCCAGAGTGCATGAAACAGCCTCAAGGTCATGCATTCGCTTCTAAACTGTTTACTTTCCAGCAATGAAGACAGAAGATGAAGACTCTTTTCTTTTATTAAATCAAAGAACTCTATTTTCAATAAAGCTAATCAAAACAACTGTTAGTCAATAATACAATATGACTGACCTGTGAAATCACAATATTATGATGAATGTTTTAATAAGTAATATGACTTAATCTAGTCACTAGACACACTGACACACGTAAGGAAAACAATCACATGACACATTGCTATACTGATCCAATCAGAACCTTCCTAGTCTGAAGCGTGGCAGAGTCTCTGTGGTGTTTATAAATCTGTCAGCTTTGATTCGTCCAGAATCAAAAACATCCAGATTAATAAAACAGTTCCAACGCCATCTTAAGTTCGGTACTCAAGATCTCGTTATTCTGCGTTAAATCTGTAGTTTTTAAATCTGTAGTTTTTAAATCAGTAGTTTTTAAATCTGTTTCTCTCTTAAATTCGCCACAAGGTTTCCTGAAATGTATACCTGCTCAAAATGAGCCTGCTCCTATAATCTGTGCATCATCTATTCTGTTCAATAAAAATGTTTTCTGAATGTTATCAAAACTCTGTCACAAGGGAGTAAGTCGTTTACAAAGGAGTAAAATCGAGCAACAACATAATAATTTATGTTACCATTCTTAATTTATGTCCTGTGTGGTGGGAAAAGGAGCTTCAGTGTCACTGTAGCTGGTAAAACTAATTATAGTAAACAGTAATATATAAACCACATATGATCATCTTTTATCTCGGGACAAACAGCAGCAACAGTTTCCTTGGATAAAATGTACCATTTCTGACAAGCTGCACTTTCCAATGATACAGAATTCCAGTGTTCCTGACAAGACTGGCATCATCATTCTGTGTGCTGATAAACTCTGAGCTTGTATAAGTATGTTCTCTCTTCTGTCTGAAACCAGACTTTTGTAATGCATCATTTCCTGGGGAAAACTCATTAGCTCTACAACTTTCTATAAGCTTATGTAAACAAGCTGCACTTCCTGTCTCCTATCTGTGTTGTGATATTCTGTTGTTTCAGTAATAATTTTTCATCCCAAGATTTACTAAATTTCTACATTTTGAAGTATAAAGTAAACAATACACAATGTCACATACTCTTTTTCTGGTTAGTGAACAATTTGACACCAATACACATCTGTTATTACGAGGAAGCAAATCTGCAGGCTGTTACGTATATTTCACACTTTACATAAACTCTAAAGGACAAGAGCAGTTGCATCTCACTTAGGATACATGTTACAAAATTATTCATTTTTCACATTTTTTATTAACTTTGGATAAAATTTCTGAAGTTGCTGTTAGTCTTTAGTTAAAAGCCGTCTCAGTGGCCTAGTGGTACAGTGACTGTCCTGCAACTGGGAGATCGAGGTTCAAATCCTGGTTGGGTCATACCAAAGACTTTAAAAGAAATGGGACCCAATGCCTTCTTGCTTGACACTCAGCTTTAAGGGGTTCGATTGGGGGGATAAACCACCAAATACTTCCTGAGTGCAGCCACTGCTGCAGCGCACTGCTCCCCACGGGTCAGATGCAGAGATATGATTTCACCAGTGTGTGATCATGACACAAACTGCAGCAGTTAAAAAAATTAGTCAGCCTCCTGATGGTCAAAACCATTTTTTTATTCTATGTTTTTGCAGCAAAAGGCACTACTAAATCATCTTTAACCATTTGTCGAAGGGGGCGGGACCTCTCATTGGGATCCAATGGTTCATGGACAAACGGCTGACTGAGCATCATATATTGATATTGGAGCAGAGAGCTGGGCAACAAATACATATTATAATCTTCAGATTATGATTCAAGAGTACAACACAGCTGAGATAGACAAACAATCATACAGGTGAAACATGCACACACAAACACACACACACACACACACACACACACATCTGGACTAAAAATAAGAAGTAAACCTGTGTGTAGACAGTACTAATATTGTTTCTTATGGTTTCTCTCGCTGCTCTCTCTCTCTCTGTCAGCAACAGATGCAAGCTTTCTCTCGAGGAAACTCGTCACTTATGGAACCTGAAAGTGTGACTACTCGTTCTGCTTCCATCTTTATCCTCTCATCTATCCCTACTGCCACTTATCTGCTATTTGGGTTTCTGGAAATAGATCAGATTAAGTGATGGATTATGGTGTAGATATGTGTCTGAGGCGTGATGTAAGACAGACTTACCTGAGCTTTCTGCTGTCATCCAGCTCAAACTCCTGCTGCTCCATCGTGATCCTCGAATATCTTTTTGATTTTACCCGGTTTTCACCTGCCTCTCTCCCCTCCCAGCACCTGTAGGAGTCCACATTTACACAGATTCTCCGTGCGAGAGTGTTTATCAGTGTCTCTGTGTATGTGTGGAAGCTTTTGATATCGGCTCACTCCCCTGGAGGACTTCTCAGAGTGACAGCAAATGTATGTTAGCTCCCTCTTTTTCCAAAGACCTCTCTGTCTGGCTGCTCCGCTCCCTGTCTCTTTTTCTGCATGCATCACATTCACAAGTGGTCGCGGAGGTGAGCACGGGGCATCAAAATGGGACAGGAAGGGGAAGTGATGGGGGGTTGAGAGAAGACAAGAGGTGTGGGAGTCCTGGTCAGCAGGCGGTCTGTGTGTGGCAGCCAGCTGTTTTTGGTCCTCCGTCTGTATCCTTCAGGCTCCCTGCTGCTCGGAAGAGAGAAGGGAAATTGAAGAGGGAGGGAGAGTGATAAAATGTTTCCTCAGTGAAACAGGAAGAAACATCAGGAACATTTCATCAGTGGTGACAGTGATGCTCCCCTCTTCTCCATTCTCCCAATCCACCTCCTACCTGTTTTTCTTTACTCATAGATCTATGGAAACTTATAAAACCTTCCATATAGACCCAAAAAGGTCCAAATCATGTTTGCCAAAAGTTTCCCTCCTTTGGTCCAGATAAGAGTCCTCTGTGAGGGTCCTCCTTTGTGACAATGCTACTCAGGTCCTCAGTTACCCAAACAAATGAGGGAGGGAGAGAAGATTTGGGTTGGTTGTCCCCTGTCTTGTCCTCCTTTCCATATGGATGTGAGGTGATCCAGATGTTGTTGGATGCTGGAAGCGTCAGGACCACAGAGAAAATAACGGGACAGATGGCAGCTCTGTGAGGTCGGGCGGCTGTGCACTAGCAGGTCCTCATCCTGTTGCACTGATTTGTTTGGTTTTTTTTTTTTGGTTTTTTTCCTCCAGAGTTTTTCCCTCACTGCTGCACTGCCACTCATCTGCCTGTGCTGTCACACCAGTAATCCTGCTTTCCATTCGCTCTGTAACTCCATCTCTCTCCCTCTCTCTCCCCCCTCTCACTCCATCACAGGAGGGGCTGCAAGTGCGCTCGGGTAATAATGGTATGAGGATTTAGCCTGCCTTCCTCTCCTTCCTATCAACACAACCCCTCCTTCTGTCCCAGCCCACTTTTGCTCCCATTTTCTATGTAATACTCACCTTCATCCAGTCAATGTCTGCTTACGTCTTTTCCTCATATCACCTCTTTGTTTTTCCTCTCATACCATCAAGTGGCTTAAACCAAATTCCATAAACAGTTTTGTTTTCACAGTTGCGATCCCAGAAGTTTAGTTTATGGTTTTTCAGTCTGAATGCAGTTTGACAAAGTCAATGAGTGAACAAACCCTCTAACCAATAATTTAGACAAATGTCACACTGAGTCTTCTGTAAAAGGATTGTTACACCGAAGCTTAACATTTACAATTCTATGATTATTTCCACAATCTGACTGAAGCAACTAAGCTTCTTTGTTGCAACTTTGACAAATATTTTGCACAAAGTCAGCATTCGTGGTGTTAAATTAGCATAATAAAGCATTAGTCAAATGACGAAACATATAATGAAAGTCTAAATGCTTGTATCAGTCATTGTATTTGGAAACAAATGTTGTATCTGTATTGTTTTCATTTTCTTTGAAATCACTATTAGAACTTGTGTTCATTCTACTTAGTCTGAGCTCAAGCATAAAATCAATTCAAAGAAATACATTTAATTTGCTTGAGCTCCTTTATAGAATCATTGTGAGTTTGCGGGAAATGATGTTGTTGAGGGTCTGACCTCATGAGGAAATTACTATGCAGTGATTTTCTCCAAAATGACTGTGCTTAAATTGCTCTGAAAAGCAAATAATCACATCAGCGCCAAGAAACTTCATTTCCCATGATGCTTTGCACACGGAAGCATTGTGATGACGTCACCGCCTAGTACCAGAAACACGTTCTGCGCATGTGCGGGAAGCCGTGGAGCTTTTCCCGCGAACTAAGACCATAAATCTTCAGCAGAGACAAAGAATCCTCGTTCTTTTGCCCAGGATACCTGGCGGTAAGGACACGCTTGTCAACGCTCCGACAACTTGAGCACGCGGAAGCTCTAAGTGCCAAGTTGAGCCACGGAACTGCCGGAAACTAAACTGCAAGCCCATCAGATCTGCTCGTTTCTGCTCCCCTCCAGCTGATGTTTGAGGACACAGAACTGCGGAGGAAAGCAACAACTCCATCAAGCACGCTGTAAGTTATAACTCAGCACAGAAAGAAACTTTGCTGTCTCTGTCCAGCCCGTGGAGAAACACTCGTGGAGGTAAACAACGGAGAAAGCATCAAACCGACGGACGACGCCAAACTGCGGAGAAACACGGAGAACCGTCAAATCAAAACAGTGAGGGACGCTTCACTGTTCTGGTGATCAGAAACTCATCTCTTTCTCTCATTCTTTCCTTCTCCCGTTTCCTCTATGGTCTCAAATAAGCAATAAACCGCGTCTATTGCTTAAAAAGTAGCTTCGTGTTTTCCTCTTTCGTCCCAAACACGTCCGTCGGGTCATTTTGAAAGAATAAACTGCTTATTGATCATTGTTTGGTATCTTAAAATGGTTTCTGTCATGGCCAGGCTGAAACTAAAAGATATTAATTTGTGATTAATCTTTTGTGTTGTTTCATGATCTTTTGAAATGTTTTGAGTGATTTAAGGTTAAGTTACTACTGATTCTAAGTGCTTTCGAAGTTAAAGTGCAAGTTGCCACCCACACTTTAGCCAGACAAAGGGGTCAGCCATCTTGTATTCAAGACTCCATTTTGAATCCATACACACGCACACACACACACACACACACATACACACTACTCCTTTGTGAGAACAAAGGACCCCATTCATACATCCTCCATCACATGCAAACACATCCATCTTCAATCATATCACACGGTTATTATTCATCTATTCCACTGTTTATTCATTTGACAAATTGTTAATTAAATGTTATAAAATTCAGATTTTTGTGTCCAGTAGCTTTGTTGTGTCGAAGAGAAGTCTCTGCTCCAAGGATTCTACGAACTTCAAGAAAGACTGATAAGAGTTTTGGATTCAATTTTTCCCCGGAAAAAGGGGAATGGTGCCCCGTATATCTAAGAATATCTTAATTAATTAATAAATCAGTAAATATTCCCATATTTACAGAATTTATTGAAGAATCCAAAAGTAAGTTGAAGCTTACTAATTGTTCGCTCCTAATAACCCCAACATTTTATTGGTGCGGCCGTGTGAGGCTTGGATACACAGAGATTTCTATCCGGCACAAACAAACAAATAAATCCAAAGAGCTTGAATTAAAAATAATCCGTTGTTCAGCCTTGAACCAGCAACAGAGTGGTGCTGATTTCGCTGAGCAGGAAGCTGCATCGAACTCTCACCAGTAACTCAGTGCTTCTTTAAAGGTGCAACGTGTAAATTAATTCTGGTTGACCTTTTAGGTTAAAAATTCAGTTTTTCCTTAAAGGTGCAACGTGTAATTAATTCTGGCTAACCTTTTAGGTTAAAATTCAGTTCCTCATTAAAGGTGCAGCGTGTAAGTAATTCTGACTAACCCTTTTAGGCTAAAATTAACTGCTAATTTAGCGACTTTAACTCACAGTGGCTATTATAACTAACTGAAACCTTCACTCAAAGACTGATAACACCCTGTTTGCTAATATTCTGAAGGAATAACTAGCATATTTAACACTGCAAGTGTTGTAAGACGTTGCTACGGCAACGCACCAGCTTTTGCTAAAATACTGAAAGGAATAGTATTTTAGGCGTTAGTCACGGCATTCCGTGCAATCTTAAAACGCTAAAACCTGTGCGCACAAAGGTTAATTTAGTGTTTTTCTGCTACAAAGCTAGCAGTTGCTGCCAAAAGGTGCAGTTTGAGCTATCTGCAGAAGCTCTACTAGGCTATTTTTGGTTCGGTTGTTAAAATGGAGGGACAGAGTAGTGAACTGACCAACTCCCAGCAACCAGGTGGCGCTGCGGCCCACGACTATGAACCTGGCCTACTTTCTGGACAAATATTGTCCAAACTGGTCGCGGTTGCTCGAGAACCCGACTACCCTTCTAGGGATTTCACTGAAGAACAGCGTAGCGACGAGCTAGAAGCTGTAATTGATCAAATAGGAAACCCGGATGGTACAAAACCAATCCAGGTTCACTTAGCTAAGTTAGCCCTGATCCTCTATCAGAGAGAACTCCAACATGATCGAGAGATCATGAAGCTCCAGAGCATGCTAGCTGAAAGGCAGCAAAATGGAAGGCAGAAGGATGACGAGGAGGAAGACAGCACCGATTCTGGGGAAGATGGGGAGAAGACCCCGCCCCCTTCTGCTGATGACAACAGACAGTGGGAAGGGGGGGAACACCGTGACTCTGAGGCTGAGCCAGAGTGCTCTCCCACACCGGTACGAAAGCAAGCCGGCAAAGCCAACCAGGGTCCGCCCAGGACGATCGCCAAAGACCAATTGGTTTCCTCCACCCAAGGTAGCGAGGGACCGCCGTCCCGCCGTAAAGGTAGGCTACCTCCTGATACGTCTCCATACGATAATCAACAGTATGTGGTGTGGGACTCTCTGGACGGACGCACGCCGCAGGGGAGAGATGAAGCTTATCTGTCCCAACCTTCGGCCCCGTTCCCTACACACACTATAGGGCCTTCAGGACATTCTAGGGGCCGAGGGCAGTTCGCCCTCGAGCCCCAGGTTGGACCACCACCCTCATCTTCATGGCCTTCTCAATCAGTGAGAAGTCGACCAGCTGAGCGGCACCTCTATTTAGACCGCTCCCCCAGTCCACGAAGGGTGCAAGGTGCCAATTGGGGTTATGCACCTCAACCATCCACCCATCCTAGCTACTCCGGTATTCGGCATGCCGATAACCAGCTGCAGCACAAAGCATCCTACGCTAGTCCGTACCCGGACAGAGCGTATTACGCAGAAGCCCCAGTTGAAAGATGCAGGCTGCACTATGCAGACGTGCCCCGGGAGGAGGACCTCCCAGGACACCCACGTGACGTGCCAGCAGCCCGCCACAGCATGCCGAACCCCGATTTGGGCCCCAGGAGTCAACATTGGGAGCCCAGAGCACACCAGCGATATCCAGCGCTCTCTAAGACAGACCGTGGGTCAGAGTCAGAGGATGACGCGCCGTACCGTGAGTCAGGGCTCCGTGTACGTCAAATTGAATCGCTAGCTAAAGACATAGAACGCTTTGATCCTAACACCAATGAATCCAATGTCGACGATTATCTCAGGGAGATAGAACGTTGTCTGCTTGATCTTCCAGCACCCTCTTCAAGGGAAAAGCTCAAGCTAATTTGGAAAACCACATCTAGAACGGTGCACGGTTTCATGGAAACTCTACCACCTGACATTCGTGATCGGTACTCCTCGCTCTGCCGAGCGTTGAGGGATGAATACGCCACGTATGCAGACTCTGCGTCAGCTACAATGGGGGCCTTCTCCATCAAACACTGGAGAAACGAACCCCCCAGAGAGTATTATCGCCGACTCAAAAGTGCTTATTTCCAAGGTCGAAACGGCCCTGGGCTCGAGGAAGACCCTGCCTTCAGATCCCTGTTCATTCACAACCTGCACGAGTGTGTTCGATCCGAAGTCTCAATGTATTGTCGGATGAAAAAACTGACAACTCAGGAGATTAGGAGATATGCTCAACAGGCTTGGGAAGCCGGCGGAAAGCCCCAAAAGCCTGACGCACATCACCGCGTCATGCACCTAGCTCCCGACGCCGAGCCGCGTTTGGAGCTTGAAGGCACAGAAGCTCCACCCACTAAGCCAAAATCTGCTAAACCTAGACCTGTTAAACCGCGAGAGCAGTCCCAATCTCCTCAACAGGGGAAGGGGGGTGCTGATTGGCCGCCTAGGTCTGGACAATCAGACAGGAAGTGGCCCAACCAAAACCAACGGCAGGCAGGTCGGAACAGTGGAAGGTTTAAGGAGCGCCGCCCACAGGTAGGTCCCGAACACGAGTCCGCAGGTGAGTACTTGACCAAAGCCGACGTCCAGGAGATGTTTCAGCAGTTCCTAGCTAAACAGAAGGAACAGCTGAGATCTGCAGATGAGACCCCTGCACCAAAGTCTTCTTCTAAGAAGCCAGACCTGGAGCCAACGTCCGCATGACTAGGCGTGGCTCAACCTCCCAGCGTGGCCAGGACCTACCTGATCAGCTGGGGGAACACTACTGGTAGATCACAGGAGTCTCCTGAAATCTACCCCCCAGAGAAACCTGATACTAAATTTCTGAAGTTCCTTGGTGACTTAACAAACCATGATCATGCTCGCCGTTTGTACTGTAGCACCAACGTAGGTGGGTGCATACAGGTTGATGCTCTGCTGGATACCGGCTCAGAAATCACCCTGATGTGCTCCACATTGTTCCATCGCGTGTCTGACACCATGCGGTCGCTCGGGAAACCAGTCCAGGTTGAACCTTGTGACCTGAAAATCACCAGCTACACCCAGACCCGGGAGTGTATCACTCACCGGGCGTGGCTGGATATCACCTTCCAAGACATGACTCTGGTTCACCCGTTTTATGTCTGCCAGCTAGACACTGAACCACTTCTCATTGGTCAGGACCTGCTTGAACGTCTAGTTCCCCTCATCGACTGCCAGAAGGGTCAACTGTGGGCCCAGGTGGACACACCTAAGCCCTGGAACCCGGATAGCAGCCGACCATCCTCCATTCTTGAAGTCAGCATAAGTGAGCAGCAAAACCCTTGTTCCAAGGTCATGCCCCTCCCTACGGCTCCCACAGACGATGACCGCCTGCAAAGGCATGAAACCGCTCCTGGAACTCCGTTCCGCACACATTCATCTTTTCTCTGCTCGCTGAAGAACGTCAGCCTGCAGCCATATGCACCACACATAGTTGGTGGTCTTACCATCAACTGCACCCACATCTCAGATGCTCGCCTTGCTCTTTGGTCTGAAAAGTCAGCCATCAGCCAGCAGACGTTTGAACACCTGCGTCAGAAGGACCCCCTTCTGGTCAGTGTGACACGTAGCCATCGGCTCTTGTCACCTACTTGGCCGCAGAGGCTCCTGAAAGCGCCAGAGGTCTGCTCTCTGACTATCCAACTTGGAGCAAGACAGCTCACACATACATTCAGCATCATACCACAGCTTGATCCACCTGCACTCATTGGAGCAGATCTGCTGGTCCGACTCGGTGCCCAGCTGGACACTTGCAATCAAGTCCTTTGGGCCCGGGCCACACCATCCTCTGAGCCCCGCTCAGAAGGCCCTGAACACTTGCTGTCCGGTCAGACCATTCCACAGGCCTGCCGTGCAGTGGTTGAAGCCAGCACGGTTCTGCCCCCATTGGTCAAAGGGGTGCCTGTTCGTCTGACTCTGATGAAGCATCAGAAGCTGCCAGGCACACAGGCCTTCTTCCAGCCATCACCGCACTTCTTGGAGCTCAACTTAGCCGTCTGTGGCACGCCACTCTTGGAGCTGAACAATCGTTCTGCCTATTTGTTGGTCGAAAATCCGACCCGGAGTCCTATCCACATGCCGGCAGGAAAGCCCTTGGGCATGCTGATAGATAGCTCATTCCATGACTTCGAACTTTCAGTCCCCGTGATCGGACAACTTCCGTTGTTCTTGAACGACAGACAGGTTGGTGTAGACACATTCAGTACTTTCCCTTCACAAATGATTACCATCAAGCGGCATGAAGCCCTTCCTGAGGAACCCATTTGCAGTGCAACCTTAGATACTGACGGCGGTCAGTATCTAACGGTTTTTGCAATAAATACTCAACCCTCTGAGTCACCGGTTGAAAGCCCGGAACACCAGAGACCCTCCTCCTCTGAACCTTATGACGGCTTCGAGGCCGAAGTCAGCCAGCAGCTTGACAAAGCGGATGCGCTGGAGTCAGAGGAGCAGAGAGCAGCGCTTAGAAGCCTGTTCTATGAGTTTCAGTCCATCTTATCCAGGGACTCCCTGGACTGTGGACTCACAAACCTGCATACGGTTCGCATTCCAACGAACCCGAATGCCCCTCCTACTTTTGTACGTCAGTACAAGATTCCCCTCGCTGCTTATGAGTCGATCCAGGAGATCCTCGATCAGCTGAAGGAGAAAAACATCATCAGAGAGTGTAACTCCACTTACAACTCTCCCATCTGGCCGGTTCTGAAACCGACTGGGAAATGGCGTCTCACCATAGACTATCGTGCACTGAACAAACAAGTACCTCTCTCCAGGTGGCCTATGATCCATTTAGATCAGGAGCTAGCCAGAGTCAGAGATGCTCGTTTCTTCTCTACGGTTGACGTAGCCAACGGCTTCTGGACCATGAAGGTTGAGCCAGCGGACCAGTATAAACTGGCTTTCTCCTTTGGAAATCGCCAATATACTTGGAACCGCTGCCCCTTTGGCTACTCTAACTCACCTGCCGAGTTCAACATCTTCCTCCACAAAGCCATGTCAGATGCTGCTTCCAGAGGGAACCTCATATATGTCGATGACATCTTGATGAGGAGTCGAACCTTCGAGGAGCACCTGGCCGAACTCCGTCACGTGCTGCAACAGCTCGCTGATGCCGGAGCTAAATTGGCGATTCTCAAGGGACAGTGGTGTCGAACCAAAGTGGAGTATGTTGGACTGCTGGTTGGCCCTAATGGAGTCGAGCCCCAAGCGGGACGCATTAGAGCCATTCAGGACATCAAAGCCCCAGCTAATCTGACCGAACTCAGGAGCTTCCTCGGAGTCTGCAACTACTCCAGGCAGTTCATTGAGGAGTACGCTGAAATAGCGAGGCCCCTCACTGAGCTGCTTCAGAACGACACACCTTTCGTGTGGGACAGACCCCAAGAACACTCCTTCCAGTTCCTAAAACAGAAGTTGGCGTCCGCACCCTGTCTGGCTTACCCAGACAAGGATAAAGAGTTCTACATAGAGGCTACTTTCTCCTCTCACTGCCTGAGCGCTGCTTTGAAGCAGAAACACGATCAGGACATGAGAGTTGTGGCATACGCCAGCAAGCCTCTGAGCAAGGTGGAACTCCAGTTCTCAGACTGCGAGAGAGCTCTCCTCTCTACAGTCTGGGCTGTCGAACACTTTCGTAGTTACATCGGTGGACAGAAAGTGATCATTGAAACGTGTCATCAGCCTGTCACCTTCCTAAACAGCCAGCGTCTGCGCGAAGGAAGAGTGTCAAACAGCCGCATTGCGACGTGGATGATGGTGCTCCAAGGATACAACATTGAGGTCAAGTATGGTCAGAACACCAAGCTAGCGCTAGGACAAGGGCTAGCAGGCTGCCAGCACTGTGACTCTGACTCCGTCATGGGCCCCCTGGACACACCTGCCGCAGTCTACCCAACCGCATCCAATCATCGCTACTTTGACGAGAATGTTTGCCAAGGGCTTCCGAAAGTTTACACTGACGGATGCGCCTACCTTCACGAAGGCCAGCTCCGTGCCGGGGTTGGAGTCGTTTGGGTGGACTGTGACACTAAGCAACCAAATCACTACCGGTTGGGCCAAAAGTCTAGTCAGTACGCCGAAATTGCTGCAGTGTTGATAACCCTCCAGCAGGCAGCAGCCTTGGACATCACTCAAATCGTCCTTTGCTCAGATTCAAACTACGCTAGACACAGCTTCATATCTCACTTCCCCATGTGGAAGGAGAACAACATGAAAAATGCCAGGAACAGAGACGTGAAACACTCGGAGTTATTCCTAGCGTGTGATCTGCTCACCACTGAGAAAGGCATAATGGTCTACTGGAAAAAGGTCAAAGGTCACTCCAGGACCATAGGTCCGGAGAAAGATGGTAATGACGAAGCAGACCGCCTTGCTAAGCTCGGTGCTGACCAGGGAACCTGCTGGGAATTCAAAGACGAGTGGCTTCCACCCAAGGCCGTTCACGAGGTCTGCGCGATTACTCGTCGCCATGCTAAACAGGCAGACGAACCTCAGAACGTTGGGGTACCCGTGTTTCTAGGCAGAAAACCACAGGACGCGGACCTAGTCACCATGCAGGAACAAGATCCTGACCTGAAGCTCATCCGCGAGCTTCTCCAAAAGGGCCCGATGTCTAAACAACCATCACCACCTATTGGTGCAAGCCAAGATTTGGTAAACCTGCATCGTCAACTCACGCACCTGAAACTACAAAACGATTTGTTAGTTTACATGCGTGACGATCACAGCCCGCCGCGCTGGGTTGTTCCACTCGACCACAGAGGAGTGATGCTTGCCTACGCCCACGACACTGCGGTTGGAGGTCACCGCGGAGCAAAAGCTACCCTCGCGTCACTGACAGAAGTAGCATATTGGCCGTCGATGTCCAAGGATGTACACAGCTATGTCCAAGGCTGCCTCATCTGTGCCCAGTTTCAACCCTCCCAGCCGCTTGCTAGAGCACCACTGCAACGCAGGGGAATAACCTTCCCTTGGTCCCACCTGCAGATCGACTGGGTTGGACCGGTTCCCAAATCGGCAAGAGGAAACAAATATATGCTAACTGTAACTTGCAGTTTCACAAAGTGGGTGGAATGCCTTCCAGCGCCAAACGATACAGCTGTCACAACCGCTGTACTGCTGATTAACCACGTTTTCAGTCGATGGGGACTTCCACTCTGCATTGACTCTGACCGAGGAACTCATTTCACATCCAGTGTAATGACGTCCCTGTTTGAACTTCTGGGAGTGGAAGTGAGATTCCACCTCCCCTATCACCCACAGTCATCCGGACAGGTCGAACGGATGAACCGCACGGTCGTCTCTATGCTCAAAAAGTACGTCTGCTCCACTGGGAAGGACTGGGACGTCAAGCTCCCTCTGGTCCTGATGGCCATACGGTCCACTCCACAGCGATCCACGGGGGTTACGCCCTTTGAGATGATGACCGGCAGACTGATGACTCTACCACTGCACCTCCTGTATCACCCAGAGGATGTCAGTGTTGCCACTGCCTATACCGCTCATCAGTATGTGGCAGACTTGAAAACACACCTCAGAGCTACGTTCGCGCACGCTCAGAAGAAACTGGAGACCAACGTAGAAGGCGCTAAGGCCTACTACGACCAAAAGACAACCAGCCGCGAATACGAGGTGGGTGACAAAGTATTCTACTTTCGGTTCGCCCAACCGGCACGCAAAGCTAAGAAGTTCCTGCCCTGCTGGTCAGGACCATTTGAGATCGTGGCAAAACTCTCTCCAGTTGCATACAGGTTACGCATCACCAAAGCGAGACAGGAGCCTGTCTACAAATGGGTGCATGCAAACCAAATCAAACCCTATGTCAAACCATCCCCGCGGGTACAGAGACCAGACTCCCCGCAGGAGGTAGACGTAGTCGCTATATAGTTCTATGCATGGAAATGGAAAAGGGGGGGAAGTGCACGTTTAACCCACTAACATGTACTAACCGACAAAGAACCAAGCCCCCCCCCGCCGTTCTTTTCACTAACCACGAGTCTCTCCATTACAGGATGGAGTTCCTCTGGATCTTCTGCATCCTCTTTGGATCAACGGCAGCCACTCCATCAGCCATCATTAAACCGGGACCACCAACCGGGATGGTCCTCCAAGACAACCCCGGATTGTTGATCACACACTGCCGCATTCATACGCAACGTATCGTTGTCCGTTTGGACCCGTGGGACGTCTATCACAAACACGTGATACCGGCCCCTCCTCCTCACAAGTCCATTATTGGTACTGTTCAACATGCCAAGCGCACCACCGCTTACATGTTGGCACAACTTCAAAAATTTATAGTCACTGAAGATGACCTCGGAGAAAATAACCGCCCAAAAAGGTTTCTAGGTGGACTCATCGCTGCGGTGTCCGCGGTGGGTTCCCTCTTTTCAGTTGGACTTTCGGCGGCTAACACAATTAGTCTTAAGACTGTCCAACGACACATTGCCGAACTCCAGGATGAGATGCCAGAGATCCAGGGGAACCTCCTCCTCCTAGACCGCAAACAGGAAGCTCTTACTAAAACCTTACAGGGTACTCTTGTAACGGTCAACCTACATTCTGCTCTGATTAATGAATCTCTACGTGCAATCAAGACTTTGTCTGACACCATACATCAGGATATTGTGTACACACGAGTGGTGAGAGATTTGATGCAGGACCTGCTCAGGGAAATTGGTTCTACTCTGGACAGCCTGGTTGAAGGTCGCATTCCTGCGTATTTGGTACCAATGGATCTGCTCAAAGATGTTTTGACTGCTGCTACTCCCTCCACTGTACACACTTCACAAATCCACCTAGCGTACAGCCTAGGCAGTGCAATTCCCATTCACGTTGATGCAGAAAAATTAGAACTCGGTTTCCTGTTAAATGTTCCCATAATTGAGACACCTCACATCTATAGGCTTAAGTCCATGCTAAACGTTGGTTTTTGGAAAAACGGTAAACATTTCCACCTTAAAACTCCGAGCTTCCTTGCTTACCAAGATGCTGATAGCAAACTCTATCTAACTCCTAACTTAGATTTATGCACAAAAACCAAAGATATTCACTGGGTGTGTCTTGGTAACCCATTTGTCCGAGACGTTGCCAATTATCAATGCGGCCTCAGGAGCGATGCGCCCCTGCAGAATTGCCAAGCTACGGTCACGTTAAAAGATGTTGACATGGATACCAGAGTGGAACGTGCAGGTGACAGATGGCTTATCAGCACCCCAGTAGACTCGGCCCTTGTAACTTATGACCAGCATAACGTTGCCACTGAGTTACAACTGCCGAACCAAACCTTTTTCCTCTCAGTTCCGCCAGGTGCAATTGTACACCTGGAAAACCTGGCACTCCATCACCTCAACCTCGAACAGCATGATTCGGAGATTGAGATCATGGACGCTTTCCAGGGTTATAACTTTACCATCGATTTAGAAATTGACCAACAATTACTGATTGAAGGAACCAAACTTGTTAAGTTCACACAAACCCCGCGTGAACTTACTTTGACGCCCATGAATAGATACCCAAGACGCTACATTGACACAGATTATACCACCTTAATCTGCACATTGGTCGCCCTGGGGATGGGATGGCTCATCACGGCCGTGATAGCTTATTCCGCCTACAGGCGTGTTAAGAAACTCCAAGATAAGATGCACTTGCTCACCTACGGTGTGCCTCGTGACCGCGTTCGGGGAGAATCCAAGCGTGAATGTACCACACCTGTCTAAAGGGGGTGAGCAACATTTTCTTTATTATTTTGTAACCCTAAGAGTAGTTCTCACTTTAGTCTACCTCACATTTTTATCTGAGTGTTGCATTATGTCACATTCTTTATAAGCTACACACTGAATGTATGACCTAAGAATGTATTTTATGAGAACTCAAGGTTGCTATGAATTTTCTTGGATGTTATATGTTACATGTTTTTTTTTTTTTGGGTTTTCTGTATTTTTGTTTCTTACTTGGTCACATATTGACTAGTGGTTATGTGCCGGCCCAGCTCAGTCTGTCAATGACTCTGTCTGACGCACCAGCACATTGTAGTACCTCTTAGTTTTATGGTCCTTGTTTTAGCCCAAAGACTGTCCTGATCCACCCTTTGGACCAAAAAGCCACGAGCTAAATTGGCGATTCTCAAGGGACAGTGGTGTCGAACCAAAGTGGAGTATGTTGGACTGCTGGTTGGCCCTAATGGAGTCGAGCCCCAAGCGGGACGCATTAGAGCCATTCAGGACATCAAAGCCCCAGCTAATCTGACCGAACTCAGGAGCTTCCTCGGAGTCTGCAACTACTCCAGGCAGTTCATTGAGGAGTACGCTGAAATAGCGAGGCCCCTCACTGAGCTGCTTCAGAACGACACACCTTTCGTGTGGGACAGACCCCAAGAACACTCCTTCCAGTTCCTAAAACAGAAGTTGGCGTCCGCACCCTGTCTGGCTTACCCAGACAAGGATAAAGAGTTCTACATAGAGGCTACTTTCTCCTCTCACTGCCTGAGCGCTGCTTTGAAGCAGAAACACGATCAGGACATGAGAGTTGTGGCATACGCCAGCAAGCCTCTGAGCAAGGTGGAACTCCAGTTCTCAGACTGCGAGAGAGCTCTCCTCTCTACAGTCTGGGCTGTCGAACACTTTCGTAGTTACATCGGTGGACAGAAAGTGATCATTGAAACGTGTCATCAGCCTGTCACCTTCCTAAACAGCCAGCGTCTGCGCGAAGGAAGAGTGTCAAACAGCCGCATTGCGACGTGGATGATGGTGCTCCAAGGATACAACATTGAGGTCAAGTATGGTCAGAACACCAAGCTAGCGCTAGGACAAGGGCTAGCAGGCTGCCAGCACTGTGACTCTGACTCCGTCATGGGCCCCCTGGACACACCTGCCGCAGTCTACCCAACCGCATCCAATCATCGCTACTTTGACGAGAATGTTTGCCAAGGGCTTCCGAAAGTTTACACTGACGGATGCGCCTACCTTCACGAAGGCCAGCTCCGTGCCGGGGTTGGAGTCGTTTGGGTGGACTGTGACACTAAGCAACCAAATCACTACCGGTTGGGCCAAAAGTCTAGTCAGTACGCCGAAATTGCTGCAGTGTTGATAACCCTCCAGCAGGCAGCAGCCTTGGACATCACTCAAATCGTCCTTTGCTCAGATTCAAACTACGCTAGACACAGCTTCATATCTCACTTCCCCATGTGGAAGGAGAACAACATGAAAAATGCCAGGAACAGAGACGTGAAACACTCGGAGTTATTCCTAGCGTGTGATCTGCTCACCACTGAGAAAGGCATAATGGTCTACTGGAAAAAGGTCAAAGGTCACTCCAGGACCATAGGTCCGGAGAAAGATGGTAATGACGAAGCAGACCGCCTTGCTAAGCTCGGTGCTGACCAGGGAACCTGCTGGGAATTCAAAGACGAGTGGCTTCCACCCAAGGCCGTTCACGAGGTCTGCGCGATTACTCGTCGCCATGCTAAACAGGCAGACGAACCTCAGAACGTTGGGGTACCCGTGTTTCTAGGCAGAAAACCACAGGACGCGGACCTAGTCACCATGCAGGAACAAGATCCTGACCTGAAGCTCATCCGCGAGCTTCTCCAAAAGGGCCCGATGTCTAAACAACCATCACCACCTATTGGTGCAAGCCAAGATTTGGTAAACCTGCATCGTCAACTCACGCACCTGAAACTACAAAACGATTTGTTAGTTTACATGCGTGATGATCACAGCCCGCCGCGCTGGGTTGTTCCACTCGACCACAGAGGAGTGATGCTTGCCTACGCCCACGACACTGCGGTTGGAGGTCACCGCGGAGCAAAAGCTACCCTCGCGTCACTGACAGAAGTAGCATATTGGCCGTCGATGTCCAAGGATGTACACAGCTATGTCCAAGGCTGCCTCATCTGTGCCCAGTTTCAACCCTCCCAGCCGCTTGCTAGAGCACCACTGCAACGCAGGGGAATAACCTTCCCTTGGTCCCACCTGCAGATCGACTGGGTTGGACCGGTTCCCAAATCGGCAAGAGGAAACAAATATATGCTAACTGTAACTTGCAGTTTCACAAAGTGGGTGGAATGCCTTCCAGCGCCAAACGATACAGCTGTCACAACCGCTGTACTGCTGATTAACCACGTTTTCAGTCGATGGGGACTTCCACTCTGCATTGACTCTGACCGAGGAACTCATTTCACATCCAGTGTAATGACGTCCCTGTTTGAACTTCTGGGAGTGGAAGTGAGATTCCACCTCCCCTATCACCCACAGTCATCCGGACAGGTCGAACGGATGAACCGCACGGTCGTCTCTATGCTCAAAAAGTACGTCTGCTCCACTGGGAAGGACTGGGACGTCAAGCTCCCTCTGGTCCTGATGGCCATACGGTCCACTCCACAGCGATCCACGGGGGTTACGCCCTTTGAGATGATGACCGGCAGACTGATGACTCTACCACTGCACCTCCTGTATCACCCAGAGGATGTCAGTGTTGCCACTGCCTATACCGCTCATCAGTATGTGGCAGACTTGAAAACACACCTCAGAGCTACGTTCGCGCACGCTCAGAAGAAACTGGAGACCAACGTAGAAGGCGCTAAGGCCTACTACGACCAAAAGACAACCAGCCGCGAATACGAGGTGGGTGACAAAGTATTCTACTTTCGGTTCGCCCAACCGGCACGCAAAGCTAAGAAGTTCCTGCCCTGCTGGTCAGGACCATTTGAGATCGTGGCAAAACTCTCTCCAGTTGCATACAGGTTACGCATCACCAAAGCGAGACAGGAGCCTGTCTACAAATGGGTGCATGCAAACCAAATCAAACCCTACGTCAAACCATCCCCGCGGGTACAGAGACCAGACTCCCCGCAGGAGGTAGACGTAGTCGCTATATAGTTCTATGCATGGAAATGGAAAAGGGGGGGAAGTGCACGTTTAACCCACTAACATGTACTAACCGACAAAGAACCAAGCCCCCCCCCGCCGTTCTTTTCACTAACCACGAGTCTCTCCATTACAGGATGGAGTTCCTCTGGATCTTCTGCATCCTCTTTGGATCAACGGCAGCCACTCCATCAGCCATCATTAAACCGGGACCACCAACCGGGATGGTCCTCCAAGACAACCCCGGATTGTTGATCACACACTGCCGCATTCATACGCAACGTATCGTTGTCCGTTTGGACCCGTGGGACGTCTATCACAAACACGTGATACCGGCCCCTCCTCCTCACAAGTCCATTATTGGTACTGTTCAACATGCCAAGCGCACCACCGCTTACATGTTGGCACAACTTCAAAAATTTATAGTCACTGAAGATGACCTCGGAGAAAATAACCGCCCAAAAAGGTTTCTAGGTGGACTCATCGCTGCGGTGTCCGCGGTGGGTTCCCTCTTTTCAGTTGGACTTTCGGCGGCTAACACAATTAGTCTTAAGACTGTCCAACGACACATTGCCGAACTCCAGGATGAGATGCCAGAGATCCAGGGGAACCTCCTCCTCCTAGACCGCAAACAGGAAGCTCTTACTAAAACCTTACAGGGTACTCTTGTAACGGTCAACCTACATTCTGCTCTGATTAATGAATCTCTACGTGCAATCAAGACTTTGTCTGACACCATACATCAGGATATTGTGTACACACGAGTGGTGAGAGATTTGATGCAGGACCTGCTCAGGGAAATTGGTTCTACTCTGGACAGCCTGGTTGAAGGTCGCATTCCTGCGTATTTGGTACCAATGGATCTGCTCAAAGATGTTTTGACTGCTGCTACTCCCTCCACTGTACACACTTCACAAATCCACCTAGCGTACAGCCTAGGCAGTGCAATTCCCATTCACGTTGATGCAGAAAAATTAGAACTCGGTTTCCTGTTAAATGTTCCCATAATTGAGACACCTCACATCTATAGGCTTAAGTCCATGCTAAACGTTGGTTTTTGGAAAAACGGTAAACATTTCCACCTTAAAACTCCGAGCTTCCTTGCTTACCAAGATGCTGATAGCAAACTCTATCTAACTCCTAACTTAGATTTATGCACAAAAACCAAAGATATTCACTGGGTGTGTCTTGGTAACCCATTTGTCCGAGACGTTGCCAATTATCAATGCGGCCTCAGGAGCGATGCGCCCCTGCAGAATTGCCAAGCTACGGTCACGTTAAAAGATGTTGACATGGATACCAGAGTGGAACGTGCAGGTGACAGATGGCTTATCAGCACCCCAGTAGACTCGGCCCTTGTAACTTATGACCAGCATAACGTTGCCACTGAGTTACAACTGCCGAACCAAACCTTTTTCCTCTCAGTTCCGCCAGGTGCAATTGTACACCTGGAAAACCTGGCACTCCATCACCTCAACCTCGAACAGCATGATTCGGAGATTGAGATCATGGACGCTTTCCAGGGTTATAACTTTACCATCGATTTAGAAATTGACCAACAATTACTGATTGAAGGAACCAAACTTGTTAAGTTCACACAAACCCCGCGTGAACTTACTTTGACGCCCATGAATAGATACCCAAGACGCTACATTGACACAGATTATACCACCTTAATCTGCACATTGGTCGCCCTGGGGATGGGATGGCTCATCACGGCCGTGATAGCTTATTCCGCCTACAGGCGTGTTAAGAAACTCCAAGATAAGATGCACTTGCTCACCTACGGTGTGCCTCGTGACCGCGTTCGGGGAGAATCCAAGCGTGAATGTACCACACCTGTCTAAAGGGGGTGAGCAACATTTTCTTTATTATTTTGTAACCCTAAGAGTAGTTCTCACTTTAGTCTACCTCACATTTTTATCTGAGTGTTGCATTATGTCACATTCTTTATAAGCTACACACTGAATGTATGACCTAAGAATGTATTTTATGAGACCTCAAGGTTGCTATGAATTTTCTTGGATGTTATATGTTACATGTTTTTTTTTTTGGGTTTTCTGTATTTTTGTTTCTTACTTGGTCACATATTGACTAGTGGTTATGTGCCGGCCCAGCTCAGTCTGTCAATGACTCTGTCTGACGCACCAGCACATTGTAGTACCTCTTAGTTTTATGGTCCTTGTTTTAGCCCAAAGACTGTCCTGATCCACCCTTTGGACCAAAAAAGGGGGGAATCTTGGGACCACATAGGTCAATGCGCGTTTGCGAACTATGGACCTCGTACATCACCGCGTGCTCCATAAACTGAACTGTATGGCCGGCGGTGAGATGCCTTTGTGTCCACTCGTGGAGTTAACCGCCCACCGACCTTCCTCCTTCTACACTACTACCTCTCGCATGGACGACATCATCATTGCGTACCACCTGCGTGAGTGGCTTCTTCTCGTTATGCGCGTTGGGGACTATCCCGTTTCCTATCCTCTTTGTGCCTGACCAGGATCAAAGACCAAAGGCGCCAGGATCCAAGACAAAGACCAAAGACAAAGGCGTCCAAGGAGACCAACGTCCTAAGGGACAAACCCACCTGTGCTTCCGACAATCAAGTCGACCTACGTTCATGAGGAACAAACCCATCTGTGCTTCCGACGATCGAGCTTTGGGCGCGATCCCCGAAACCAAAAGGGGGAATGTTGAGGGTCTGACCTCATGAGGAAATTACTATGCAGTGATTTTCTCCAAAATGACTGTGCTTAAATTGCTCTGAAAAGCAAATAATCACATCAGCGCCAAGAAACTTCATTTCCCATGATGCTTTGCACACGGAAGCATTGTGATGACGTCACCGCCTAGTACCAGAAACACGTTCTGCGCATGTGCGGGAAGCCGTGGAGCTTTTCCCGCGAACTAAGACCATAAATCTTCAGCAGAGACAAAGAATCCTCGTTCTTTTGCCCAGGATACCTGGCGGTAAGGACACGCTTGTCAACGCTCCGACAACTTGAGCACGCGGAAGCTCTAAGTGCCAAGTTGAGCCACGGAACTGCCGGAAACTAAACTGCAAGCCCATCAGATCTGCTCGTTTCTGCTCCCCTCGAGCTGATGTTTGAGGACACAGAACTGCGGAGGAAAGCAACAACTCCATCAAGCACGCTGTAAGTTATAACTCAGCACAGAAAGAAACTTTGCTGTCTCTGTCCAGCCCGTGGAGAAACACTCGTGGAGGTAAACAACGGAGAAAGCATCAAACCGACGGACGACGCCAAACTGCGGAGAAACACGGAGAACCGTCAAATCAAAACAGTGAGGGACGCTTCACTGTTCTGGTGATCAGAAACTCATCTCTTTCTCTCATTCTTTCCTTCTCCCGTTTCCTCTATGGTCTCAAATAAGCAATAAACCGCGTCTATTGCTTAAAAAGTAGCTTCGTGTTTTCCTCTTTCGTCCCAAACACGTCCGTCGGGTCATTTTGAAAGAATAAACTGCTTATTGATCATTGTTTGGTATCTTAAAATGGTTTCTGTCATGGCCAGGCTGAAACTAAAAGATATTAATTTGTGATTAATCTTTTGTGTTGTTTCATGATCTTTTGAAATGTTTTGAGTGATTTAAGGTTAAGTTACTACTGATTCTAAGTGCTTTCGAAGTTAAAGTGCAAGTTGCCACCCACACTTTAGCCAGACAAAGGGGTCAGCCATCTTGTATTCAAGACTCCATTTTGAATCCATACACACGCACACACACACACACACACACATACACACTACTCCTTTGTGAGAACAAAGGACCCCATTCATACATCCTCCATCACATGCAAACACATCCATCTTCAATCATATCACACGGTTATTATTCATCTATTCCACTGTTTATTCATTTGACAAATTGTTAATTAAATGTTATAAAATTCAGATTTTTGTGTCCAGTAGCTTTGTTGTGTCGAAGAGAAGTCTCTGCTCCAAGGATTCTACGAACTTCAAGAAAGACTGATAAGAGTTTTGGATTCAATTTTTCCCCGGAAAAAGGGGAATGGTGCCCCGTATATCTAAGAATATCTTAATTAATTAATAAATCAGTAAATATTCCCATATTTACAGAATTTATTGAAGAATCCAAAAGTAAGTTGAAGCTTACTAATTGTTCGCTCCTAATAACCCCAACAGATGTCATTTATTTTTTTTAAATAATTGATGGAAACACTATAATGGATGAGTCATGTGTTTCAGTGTTTTAGTTCAATTTAGTTTTAGGTTTTTTTTTACTGTTATAAAATATGGATTTTGTGAGAATATTTCTTACCTGTCCACTCAGGTGAACAGCATGTATTTTTGACAATGAAATAATTTCATCATCATCAGTAGCATCATTTTCGATGTCGTCATCGTCATCATTATTATCATCATCGTCATCGTCTTCATTATTATCATCATCATCATCATCTTCATTGTGATCATCGTCATTATCCTCATCGTTGTCACCGTCATCATTATAGTCATCATCATCGTCTTCATTATGATCGTCATTATCATCGTCATCATCCTCATCGTTGTCATTGTCATCATTATAGCCATTGTCATCATCATCTATATAATCCTCATCATCATCATCATCATCAATGTCATCATCATCATTGTCATTGTCATCATTATCATTGTTGTCATTGTCGTTATCATTATCATCATCATCCTCTTCATCATTATCATTGTTGTCGACGTCTTTCTCTCTCTTCATCATGATCATCGTCATCAGCCTCATCATCATCATCATGGTAGTCATATTCATCATCATCATAATCTTCACGTTCATAATCCTCATCATCATCATAATTATCCTCAATGTCATAATCATCCCTATCATCATCATCCTCATTGTCATCATCATCCCATACTCATCATCATCATCATCATTCTTCATCATTATCATCATCCTCATTGTTGTCATCATCCTCATCAACAATCATCCCCATCCCAATCATCATCATCATCATCATCATCATCCTTGTAGCGGAAATCCACATTTCATATTCTCAGATTAACTTTCGTTGGATTCACAAGAAGAAGGACAACAAAACGGCTATTACACACAAAGCTTTTCTTTCCCTTACACTGCAAAAAGGGGGGATTTGAAATTGGCTGTAGTCATATAAATTCCAAGATTCCCTTTCCAGCACATCTGGCTAAATCCTACCTTCTCCCAGGGACATAAATTTTACCAAGTGACTTGTTTTTCCCTCCTTTACCAATCGGAGAAGCAAGACGATATCAGAAACTGGTCTGTTCTATGTCAACCTGCCAAGACCTGACTCTCACCTAAGACTTGGGTGCTCGTAAAACTTCTCAGGGCGTGTTCTGGAAGGCTCCAGAATTTAGTCTTTATCAAAACCCTGGTATTTCTGTTCATCCACAGTCAAAATGTGTTTTAGGTTGTTCACCATTAAAAATCAAGGTGTTCAAAGTAAATGTTTAAACTCTTCTCAGTTACAAACCTAACTGCTTGTTTTGTGTTTTTTTCTTTTATGTTAAACCTCTGCCATTTTTGTTTCACCAGTTAAAATTCATGCTAAGAGTAATACAGTCTAGCTTAAGACATAAATTTAGTTCTTTTCTGTTTAAAGTAATACTTTTTGAGGCCTTATATGGATAACTTTGGTAAATTGTGATTATGGACCTTTCATTGTTGGAAAGGTAGAGTTTATTTAAAAGAGCCACAATGCCATCTAGTGGTTAATAAGTGAAATATATGTGGGCGTGCCCAAGAAAGTTTATAAAATCAGAGTTCAAACCTCGTGGTGGCAGAAAAAAGAACAAAAGGATGCCTTAAGCAAATCCCTGCTAGGCTTTTCCATCTCGCCTAGCAACGCCGTCGCTCTCAAAGTTTTTAAGTCATTAGCTCTCAAAAATTACGGTAAAACTCAGCGGCAACTCCGTTTGTTTTTGTTAGACCTTCTACGTCAAACCGGAAGTTAGTTTGGTCCGGTAAAGTTTTCACAGTAAGAGTCAAACTAATTTGGAGCAGTTTTTCTGATTCAGCATCGGTTTTGATCATTTGGACTTGCGCTCTGAATTCCACATTCTTGGCGCAGCTGAAGTGAAGGAACCTTAAAGTAAAGCCACTCCCAAGGAACAAGATTCTCCTGAACACACGGAAGACTACGTTGACCGATTTGGGGGTCAAAAATCCTATTGTCCCAGAAGGCTTCACACAAGCAAGGACTCCTCTGGCTGTTTCAGCCCTTTGGTCACCCCTGGTGATGGAAAAAGGTCTGTGAATCATTGCATCTGGCTGACTTTTCTGCTAAGCCGATTAGTGAATTCAGAATATCCCATTTTATGGCGTGTTTTATTTCGATCCAAATTCATGTTAGCTCTCAAGATTTATCCTTCTTTACCTGCAACAACGAACCCTTATTTGCTTACACACACACACACACACACACACACACACACACACACACACACACACACACACACACACACACACACACACACACACACACACACTCAACCACTCCCCATAAACTTCCATAAAAATTTACTTGTTCCCCTTAAAAAATTATTCCCCATTCTACTATAACCTTGTGTGTCACCAAATTTTCACTTTTATTACAGATCAGTTATTTCGTATCACTGGCATAAAGCTTTGGGTTTAACCATTTTCTTAATTCCATGCATGAAACTATAAGATATGTTTGATCCATTTGTCAATGTATTAACTGATGTTTGTAACAAACTCACAAACGTAAATAACGTCTGATCATTTCTAGCGATCTCGAGAATAGTCGGCGCATTCTGGCAAGAATTCATCCTTTAGGTTCATTTGTGGTGTTAAATTTGAGACTGATTACATAGAAAAAATCTGAATATCAATTCAAGTGTTCCAAGTTCACACTAAGACTTGGTGGTGCCCCAATGAATTAACATAAGATTATAAATGACTAAACAAGATAAATCTACACCACATTTGACACACATAGATATAAATCTATATTTATCGCTACATCCTCATCAACGTCATCATTATCATCCTCAACGTCATCATCATCATCTTCATTGTCGTCATCATCCTCATCATCATCATCATCCTCATCATTATAGTTAACGTCAGCAGCAGCATTGCCGTCATCATCATTGACATAATTTTCCTCATCGTTGTTATCATCATCATCATCTTTATCATCCTCCTCATCATTATCATCATTCTCACCAACGTCATCATCATCATTAGCATCATCTTCATTGTCGTCACCGTCCTTATGATTGTCATCATCATCGTCATCAACATCTTTTCATCGTTATCACCATCGTTATTGTCCTCTATGTCGTAATCATTTTCATCATCATCTTCATGATCATTATCATCATTATTGACATCATCATTATTGTCATCGTTATTATCATTATCGTCATCATCATCATCATCATCACCATTATCTTTTCATTCTCATCACCATCATTATTATCCTCAACATCCTAAGCATTCTCATCATCATGATCATCCATATCATCCTCCTCCTCATCATCATCATTATCACCATTTTCATCAACACCATCATCATCATCCTCATTGTCATCATCATCATCAGCAGCAGCAGCAACTCCCTTTCCATGCTGGTGGTGGTCAGAGGGACTGGTGTTGCCTGTGCTCGGAAGCCTTAGCTCTGTCAGTGTGCCCCAAGGCAGCTGCTGCTTCAATGTAGCTCATCACCACCAATGTGTGAATGTGTGTGTCACTGTAGTCACTGTATAGCGTAAATCACTTTGGAGTCCTCTGACTCTGAAAAGTGCTATACGGGTGTGGGCCAATTATCATGTTTAAACATTTTGCAAAATAAAAAAATTATGGAAAACCAATGCAATGCTGCCAAGACAGGAGTAACGTGTTCATGGCATCCATGGCAATGGTGAAATTAAATCTCCACAATTGACCCATCCTCGTGGGGAATGGTGAGCTGCAGCTGTGGCTCAGCTAGGAAACTATTTCATGGTTTAAACCCCCAATCCAACCCCTTAAAGCTCAGTGTCGAGCAGGGAGGCATTTGGGTCCCATTTTAAAAGTCTTTGGTATGGTCCAACTGGGGGTTTAAACTCCAATCTCCCAGTCCCAGTTCAGACACAAGGTTAAGTGTTTATATATAAGTTATTAAATTATAAAAATATTAATTTAAGCCTACACACAGCCACTGGTTGGATGTGTTGACCATATTTAGAGCTGAACATCCAGACAAATCCCAGAAGCTGAAGCTAGGCATAAACATAAGAATACCGCTCTAGTGTAAAAGTACCCAACACGCAGCCTGCGAGCCACATCTTGTAGTTCCCAGTCCGTTTTCTATTATTGCTTGGTTTTAGGAATTATGTGTTTAAAGCAAGCCACTTCAAAGAGTCTCCCAACACACACAAGCTGGAGGAGAAGTGGCTCTACTCCAAATCCCTCCCAAATATTGGAGTTTCTCATCTTATAGTAGCCTGAATGGGGAATTGGTGGGCGTGGCCAGCTCCATGTTGTTTTCTTAAAGTGACAGAGGTCTGAAATGGCTCATTCTGGAAGGTACTGAAAACATCAATTAAACAAAAGTCTAAATCACTGTATGTGAGAAACACTTGTACAAACACTTCATGAGCATGTTTTGTATTCACCATTATACTTTGTGAAAAACGTTATTTTATTAAAAATATGTTCAAGTACTTGAAAACTATTAATGAGAGGAGAAAATGATAACCTAATATCCCTTGTATCTCTTGAGAATAATATAAAAATACTTTCTAAAGTTAGGAATGAATGGTTAGAAGGTTAGAAGCTGAAAACAGGGGCTAGTAGCTCTGAGAGCTAACTGTTTTTGCTGTAAATTATTTCATTGTGCTGCAGAGTAACTTTTCTCCAAGTCACTACATGCCTAAATACTTGCAATCAGATAGAACATTGACATGTTAATTGATTTTGACACCAGTCAGAGGCAGCTGTAAAGAGAAATATCTTATTTACCTCAAGCATTTGTCCTTTATGATCACAAACATTAAAGATGAACAAGTAATCAGTTAAAAGAAGTTTTCTTTGGCATTGTGATTGTTAAATGATAAATGACCCGCTCTTGTATAGTGACTATCAGAGTATGGACTACAAAGCGCTTTACACTACAGTGCATCATCCATCCATTCACACACACATTCACACACACTGATGGTGATTAGCTACGATGTAGCCACAGCTGCCCTGGGGCGCACTGACAGAGGCGAGGCTGCCGAGCACAGGTGCCACCTGTCCCTCCGACCACCACTAGCAGGCAAGGTGGGTTAAGTGTCTTGACCAAGGACACAACAGCAGAATTCTCTGTCCGAGGATCGAACCTGCAACTTTCCGATCGCTGGACATCCCGCTCAACCTGTTGAGCTACTGCTGCCCCCCAAATACTCGTCTGTCTGTTGTACAGACTGGAGAGAAGAGAACAAAATATAAATCTTTCAGTTTTCTCAGGTTTTTTTGTGCAGCCTGAAAAAAATGAGTTTTTCACTTTTTACTGGAATTACGTTGACACTAAGAAGTGTGACTGTGCTGAGAGGCGAAAGCAGAAAAATGCTGAGTGTTTCATACTTTTTTCTGTTAACATTAATTCATCAGAAGAGAGACAAACACCACTCTTTGCTCTCCTTTCACTTGCGCTGTCAGACAAGTGTTTCATAGTTTTAAAGAGTGTTGTCTTTTGCATCAGTCCTAATAAAAGCCTTTTCCTCACCAGACAGAAGACGAGCCTTTTAACACCACTCTATAAATACACACGAGTGTTAAAATTGTGTTTCAGATGTGAGGCATGTGACTGAGGTGTTAATGTCGGCACGAGTAGTGTGAAGCGACTCGACAGTGATCCCTCTGAAGAACACAAAGAAACAATAATCAGCAGATGTTTGAAGAGACAGTGTCTCCGTCAGAAGCTGGACGGTGTGTGAACCAGTGAGCGGAGAACGTGTAGTTTGTCCAGAAGCTCTATAGGTTAACTCAGATTTATTCATCAATTATTATAATAATGTTTGCTGGGAAAAGCCTGTCAGAGCAATAATTACTTCTGTGCATGCTGCTAGAAAGGATTTGTGTTTTACGCATACCCTGAGTTCAGGGGAGCAGATAGGATTTTCAAACTGGGGGGGGGGGGGGGGGGGGGGGGCAAAGTTCCAATGTACCCTCCCCCAAACACATGCATGCACACACACACACAAACATATATACATATATGTATACATATATATATACATATATACATATATGTATATATATATATATATATATATATATATATATATATGGTTTGTGGGGTTCTGTCTTGCCATTGGCTGCCCGGGAGACAGCCTGATCTCTGAAACGGCAGTGATGGCAAAGAGGCGAAACGTAAGAGAATCCTTACATCCTCTAGCTGGGTTATTTTTGGTGGACAAAGCTCTTCACGGTCCTTTGTAAAAATAAAATAAATAAATAAAAACATAATCATTGCAAGTTTGAAACCAGAACTCATGAGACTAGTGAAAGCCTCCCTACAAACTTTCAAGAGATGCTTCTCTTCAAGCAGTCCAGGCAAAAAATGTCCCCTAAAATGGATTTTGTTGACATTTACCGAGAGCAAAACACTGACATTTCTCAACCTCTAAAAGGTATTGTTCTGTGGCCCCACAGCTGACAAACCAATAATTAAACCAAACAGCTTTTATCCCTTTTAAACCATTTAAATGGGATTCTATCTGCTGGGTTGTAACCTTGATTTAGACACAAATGTCATTCTCTAGAGTTTCTAGAGAATATGTTCCCAAATCTTCTCTGGCCCTCAAACAAGATTACCAGAGTTGTGATCCCAGTTATCTTTAACTGCAGGAGGTTCAGAATGCTTGTGACCAAGTCCTCCGAATACACCCACATCACCCTGCTTCTCCAGCTTCACTGGCTGCCAGTCAACTTGAGGGTTAATTTCAAGATCCTGATTCTGGTCTTTAGGGCCTTACATCGCATGTGTCAGACACAAGGCCTGGCCCGCGGAGCATTTTTATGTGGCCCACGAGATAAATATCAAAAACGTATTAAAACTGACCCGCTGGTCGATTTTACCCTAAAGACTACAACTCCCATGATGCTTTGCGGTGTTTTTTCCAGAGTCTGCTGCCGGTGTCGGTATAGGATCTGCTCGGGTGCAGGATCGGCTCGGGGTCCTTCGATTGCTGATGACGTCACATTGCTGCAAATCTACTCGGCTTTCACACACGTTTTGGAAAGACATCAGAAGTATTGTTAATAAATTCTTGTTTGTTAACACCTAAATATTTTCTTTATAATTGTAATTTGTTAATAAAACACCATATTATCTTTGTTTTGTAAAGAATTTGAAACTGCATAAAACCAACATCGGACTGACAAAAAATAGAACAGTACTTATATGTGAAGCCATATCTATTTTTATTAATGTGGAGTTTGTATATTTCCTTAGTTGTTATCTAAATACATTATTTGACTCAAAATATTGCTTGGTGTCTTTCAATAAAGTTATTATGTTTTATTTTGCCCCATTTCATCAACATCAAGAGCTTTTGAGGGTCACCTTTATCTTTTGCTTATATTTTACATTTCCTTCAGAATTTCAAAAACATTTTCTCCAAAGTGTTGATTTTTGGACTACAGGACTACAACAGCTAAGACTACGACCGCAAATGTGTTCTGACCAATCAAAATCATAACGTGATAACATAACTTCCGTAAGCTTCATGTTCAGCCAATCAACTACTTTGACGTCATCGGCAGTCGAAGGACCCCGAGCAGATCATGCATCCGAGCAGATCCTGTACCGACACCGGTGTCTGCAGCTCCACTGTCTCGGACAAACTAAACACTCCTCTCACTCAGCGCCGAGCTTACTCAGCTATTTGCCGACGTTGAAGCCCAGAGATTTTGACTGCTCAGTAATGTGTTCACGACTGAAAGAGAAAGTTTTCCAACTAACTTCCAGACAGAGCTGATATAACTCCATAGAGCAGTGACACGCTCAAATCAGCATGACTCTGTGGCTGTTGGAGTTTTTATTTTTCCTCCCAGACACACAACAACGTGGTCAAGCTTCTCAGACATGTTCAGCAGCACAAACCTATGTGAGCACCTGTTGTCATGTAATGTTGTCATTATTATGACGAAGATGAACAAAACAACAGGAGTCTCCTCCTCAGCTCAGATCAGCCCCATGATGAAGGTATCTGGCTGGAACAGGTGAGCATCACAGTAAATCAGTGGCGCAAACGGAGCTTTAAATATTTTGGTTATATGCTCTTTTTCGGCTCCAAAACATGAAAGTTAACAGGTGAGATTTTGCATTTTCATTTAAGTTGAAATGATATATTTATTTTGTTGTTGGAATGAATGGCAACTCAACTCTGTCTCCTATCCCAGTATACTTTAGTATGTTAGAATGACCTGAAAAAGTATTCAAATACACATACTAAAGTATAATGTTTATAATGACCACAAAAAGTTTTGAAATACACATATTATAGTAAAATGTTTAGAGTGACCTGAAATGGTTTTAAAATACACATACTATAGTATGTTTAGAATTACCTCACATAGTATTATAATACACATACTATAGTATAATGTTTAGAATGACCTGAAATAGTTTTAAAATACACATACTATAGTATAATGTTTAGAATGACCTGAAATGGTATTAAAATACACATACTATAGTATAACCTTTAGAATGACCAGAAAAAACATTAAAATACACATACTATAAGATAATGTTTAGACTGACCTGAAATAGTTTTAAAATACACAAATTATAGTATGTTTATCATCCAAGGTACGCTTACGAACAAGATTGTTGTCGACATAGATGAGAGTACCTCGCTCTTGAGCATCAGGGCAGGCTTTGTCCAAGAAGATGTTGAACTCAGCTGGTGAGTTGGAGTAGCCAAGAGGACACCAAGTTAAGGTGTACTGGCGGTTGGCAAAGGAGAAGGCTAGTTTGTGTTGGTCTGATTTATGGACAGGAATTGTCCAGAATCCAGATGCAATATCAAGGGTGGAGAAGTATTTAGCGTATTTCTCTTTTGGGAGTTCTTGTTCCAGGCGCGCCCTCGGCTACCTAGACAAGGGAACCTGTTTGATGAGTTGCCTGTAGTCAATGGTTAATCACCACTTACAAATAGGCTTCTTTACTGGCCACAATGGAATTGAGTAGGTGCTGTTGCAAGGTCGGATGATCCCTTTAGCCAAGAGGCTTTCAATGATTTCCTGGACTGGTCCGTTGGATGCCAGGGGAATCTTGTATGGACGCACAAAAGTCGGCGCACCATGTGGCAGTGTAGGAATCCTGACCTCGTGGATAATGGTTAGACCACAGTCCAAGGAGTCGAGTTAAAGAAAATCTCAGTATTTTAACAAAAGTTGTCATAGTTTGTCTCGCTCGACATTGTTGGTAAGAGCATCTGCTTGGTCCACGACCTGTTCAATCTGAGAGAAAACATCAGAGGAAGTCTCTGATGGCTTTGAGCTCGGCAGTGCACATCCGGTTCCCCCATGCTCAGAATCACCTACCGCAAGGCAGCGTGAGTCTGGGAAAGAAGGTGGAGTGAACGGAAGAGGTTTTCCAACACCTGCCTTCAGTTCCCCTTCTCCAATATCGAGCATCAAAGTGCTTCAAAACATCGATGCCAATGAGCAAAGGCATGGTTCCACTCTCACAGATGTGCACGGGGTGTGTCAAGCTCATGGGACCGATCGTGAATTGGAGCAGAGTCTTAGGAGAGCACTGTAGAATCAGAGAAAACACGGATAGTTAATGCACAGGGAATCAGTTCTGGAGGACGTACGCCACCCCCTACATCCACGCAGACGCAGTCGAAAAGAGACTTGCTCATGATTGTAAAATCTGAACCCGTATCTAAAAATGCGTTGCAGGGAAGCCCCTGTTGCAATATGACAGACACTGTGGGCTTACCACCCTGTGGCAGGAGAGGTCTCAACGGTCGTTCGTCAGGCTCGACACCAGGGGGCGCTGGGCCACTATCCGTGGAGGTTGCAATTATCATCAATGTGGATGGAGTGATATCGGACATGTTGTGTGTTTCCTGTAGTTCAGAGCCAATCAGTGCATCCGGTTGCAGGGTTTCCATCTTATCTGGAGGCAAATCAGCGGAGCACAGGGTTTGAGCCCCTCCCACCTGGGAGTCATCTCCAATGGCTTGGACTTTTGTGACTTCCTGTTGCAGATTGAAAAGTTGCATCTGCATGTTTTTTATTTCAGCAAGCTGCATATAGCTGGATCTTCGTTTCATATTTCCACTGGCAAAATAGCATTTGCATTTGTGGTTGAAATTCATTTTCCATCTGTAGAATGAGAGAAGTCAAATGATTATTTGCTCTAAAGCCATTGTATAGGAGTAAGAGGTCCTTTAATTTGTTGAAAAATTCATGGAAGCTGAATAGGAAATCCCTACACATGCTATAGTATAATGTTTAGAATGACCTGAAATAGCATTAAAATACACATACTATAGTTTAATGTTTAGAATGGCCTGAAAAAGTATTCAAATACACATTCTACAGTATGTTTAGAATGACCACAAATAGTTTTAAAATACACATTCTATAGTAAAACATTTAGAATGACCAGAAACAGTTTTAAAATACACAGACTATAGTTTATTTTTTCGAATTACCTGAAATAGCATCAAAATACACATACTATAGTATAATGTTCAGAATGACCAGATTTAGTATTAAAATACACATACTATAGTATAATGTTCACAATGACCTCGCATAGTAATAAAATACACACACTATAGTATATTGTTTAGAATTGCCTGAAATAGCATTAAAATATACAAACTATTATAAAATGTTTAAAATGACCTGAAAAAGTATTAAAATACACACACTATAGTATATTGTTTAGAATGACCAGATATAGTATTAAAATACACACACTATAGTATAATGTTTAGAATGACCTGAAATTCTCTTCTTCCGGCTCTTGGAGGGTGCAGATGCTTTTCTTCTCCTCTCCTCCATGTCTTATCCTCAAGGCCTTTGTCTGTCTGTGTACTGGGTGCACGGCTGCTTCTGCATTTTTTCAGGAAACTGAAATTCACTTAAATGGATCTCGTCAGTTGATCACTAAACGCGGCTGATGAAATTTTTTCAACGATGAGAACGGGAGAAGGGGCTCTCGGATATCCCTCTGGGACAGACCAGCTGTCTGTGGAGGACTCTGAAGATGTGTGGATATTCGTGGTGTTGGTGTCGGGTTTCCTGCCGATCGGCTTTGGAGGCTTCCTGCTTTCCCGGAAAATTAACAAGCTATAGAGGAATATTGGCCCGATCCCCGAAGTCAGAGATGGCTTGCACCGCGCTGTGAATTCACAGACTCACATAATTGTCGAGATGAATCATAAGCTTGGAACTTTGGCCGAGATTCATTCAATGGCACAGAAGATGGATGCCATGAAGGATAGAGTGGACGAATCAGCACAGATTGGGATAGTTTAATGTCCATTGAAGGGATTTTGAGAGGTTGAGGACCAACAAACTGTAAGAAAGAGAGGAAATTATCTCTTTCTGGCCCCAAAACAGTTTCTAATCGGAATATTGCGCCCTTGAGTCTGCCGGGCTACACCCCCCCCCCCCAAAGAAATGTGGAATGTGCCATCGCTATGGCAACTCAACTCTGTCTCCTATCCCAGTATACTTTAGTATGTTTAGAATGACCAGAAAAAGTATTCAATTACACACACCATAGTATAATGTTTAGAATGACCACAAATAGTTTTGAAATGCACATACTATAGTAAAACGTTTAGCATGACCTCACATAGTATTATAATACGCATACTACAATATAATGTTAAGGATGACCTGAAATAGTTGTAAAATACATATACTATAGTATAATGTTTAGAATTACCTGAAATGGTATTAAAATACACATACTATAGTATAACCTTAAGAATGACCAGAAAAAGCATTAAAATACACATACTATAATATAATGTTTAGACTGACCTGAAATAGTTTCAAAATACACATATTATAGTATGTTTTTCATCCAAAGTACGCTTACGAACAAGATTATTGTCGACATAGATGAGGGTACCTCGCTCTCGAGCATCAGGGCAGGCTTTGTCCAAGAAGATGTTGAACTCAGCTGGTAAGTTCGAATAACCAAAAGGACACCGAATTAAGGTGTACTGGCAGTTGGCAAAGGAGAAGGCTAGTTTGTGTTGGTCCGATTTATGGACAGGAATTGTCCAGAATCCAGGTGCAATGTCAAGGGTGGAGAAGTATTTAGCGTATGACCACAAATAGTTTTAAAATACACATTCTATAGTAAAACATTTAGAATGACCAGATTAAAATTAGTATTAAAACACACACACTATAGTATATTGTTTAGAATTACCTGAAATAGCATTAAAATATACAAACTATTATATAATGTTTAAAATGACCTGAAAAAGTATTAAAATACACACACTATAGTATATTGTTTAGAATGACCAGATATAGTATTAAAATACACACACTATAGTATAATGTTTAGAATGACCTGAAATTCTGTTCTTCCGGCTCTTGGAGGGTGCAGACGCTTTTCTTCTCCTCACCTCCATGTCTTATCCTCAAGGCCTTTGTATGTCTGTGTGTACTCGGTGCACGGCCTCTTCTGCATTTTTTCGGGCAACTGAAATTCGCTTAAATGGATCTCGTCAGTTGATCACTCAACGCGGCTGATGAAATTTTTTCAACGAACGGGAGAAGGGGCTCTCGGATGCCCCTCCGGGACAGACCAGCTGTCTGTGGATGACTCTAAAGATCTGTGGATATTTGTGGTGTTGGTGTCGGGGTTCCTGCCGATCGGCCTTGGAGGCTTCCTGCCTTCCCAGAAAATTAACGAGCTGTAGAGGAATATTGGCCTGATCCCCAAACTCAGACATGGCTTGCACCGCGCTGTGAATTCACAGACTCACATAATTGTTGAGATGAATCATAAGCTTGGAACTTTGGCCAAGAATCATTCATTGGCACAGAAGATGGATGCCATGAAGGATAGATTGGACGAATCAGCACGGATTGGGATAGTTTAATGTCCATTGTTGGGATTTTGAGAGGTTGAGGACCAACAAACTGTAAGACAGAGAGGAAATTATCTCTTTCTGGCCCCAAAACAATTTCTAATCGGAATCTGGCACCCTTGAGTCTGCAAGGCTACAACAACCCCCCCGAAGAAATGTGGAATGTGCCGTCGCTATGGCAACTCAACTCTGTCTCCTATCCCAGTATACTTTAGTATGTTTAGAATGACCTGAAAAAGTATTCAAATACACAGACTATAGTATAATGTTTAGAATGACCACAAATAGTTATTAAATACACATACTATAGTAAAACGTTTAGAATGACCAGAAATACTTTTAAAATACACATATTATAGTATAATGTTTAGAATGACCTGAAATTGTTTTAAAATATACATACTACAGTATAATATTTAGAATTAACTCACATAGTATTATAATACACATACTATAGTATAATGTTTAGAATGAACTGAAATAGTTTTAAAATACATATACTATAATATAATGTTTAGAATGACCTGAAATGGTATTAAAATAAACATACTATGGTATAACCTTTAGAATGACTAGAAAAAGCATTAAAATACACATACTATAATATAATGTTTAGACTGACCTGAAATAGTTTTAAAATACACAAATTATGTTTATCATCCAAGGTACGCTAACGAATAAGATTGTTGTCGACATAGATGAGGGTACCTCGCTCTCGAGCATCAGGACATGCTTTGTCCAAGAAATGTTAAGCTCAGCAGGTGAGTTGGAATAACCAAAAGGACACAGAGTTAAGGTGTACAAGAAGCTGGCTAAGGTGACGGCTAGTTTGTGTTGGTCCGATTTATGGACAGGAATTGTCCAGAATCCAGACGCAATGTCAAGGGTGGAGGAGTATTTAGCGTATTTCACTTTTGGGAGTTCTAGTTCCAGGCGCGTCATCGGCTACCTAGACAAGGGAACCTGTTTGTTGAGTTGCCTGTAGTCAATGGTTAGTCGCCACTTACCAGTAGGCTTCTTTACTGGCCACAATGGAGCCGAGTAGGTGCTGTTGCAGGGTCGGATGATCCCTTTAGCCAAGAGGCTTTCAATGATTTCCTGGACTGGTCCCTTGGATGCCAGGGGAATCTTGTATGGACGCACAAAGGTCGGCACAGCATGTGGCAGTGTAGGAATCCTGACCTCATGGATAGTGGTTAGACCACAGTCCAAGGAGTCGAGTTAAAGAAAATCTTTGTATTTTAACAAAAGTTGTCATAGTTTGTCTCACTCGACATTGTTGGTAAGAGCATCTGCTTGGTCCACGACCTCTTCAATCTGAGAGAAAACATCAGAGGGAGTCTCTGATGGCTTTGAGCTCGGCAGTGAGCATGCGGTTCCCCCATGCTCAAAATCACCTACCGCAAGGCAGCGTGAGTTGGGGAAAGAAGATGTAGTGAACGGCAGAGGTTTTCTAACACCTGCCTTCAGTTCCCCTTCTCCAATATCGAGCATCAAAGTGTTTCAAAACATCGATGCCAATGAGCAAAGGCATGGTTCCACTCTCATAGAAGTACACGGGGTGTGTCAAGCTCATGGGACCGATCGTGAATTGGAGCAGAGTCTTAGAAGAGCACTGTAGAATCAGAGAAAACATGGATAGTTAATGCACAGGGAATCAGTTCTGGAGGACCTACGCCTCCCCCTACATCCAAGCAGACGCAGTCAAAAAGAGACTTGCTCCTGATTGTAAAATCTGAACCTGTATCTAAAAGTGTGTTGCAGGGATGCCCCTGTTGCAATATGACAGATACTGTGGGCTCACCACCCTGTGGCAGGAGAGGTCCCAACGGTAGTTCATCAGGCTCAACACCAGGGGGCGCTTGGCCACTATCCGTGGAGGTTGCACTTATCATCAATGTGGATGGAGCGATATGGGACATGTTATGTGTTTCCTGTAGTTCAGAGCCAATCAGTGCATCCGGTTGCAGCGTTTCTATCTTATCTGGAGGCAAATCAGCAGAGCACAGGGTTTGAGCCCCTCCCACCTGGGAGTCATCTCCAATGGCTTGGACTTTTGTGACTTCCTGTTGCAGATTGAAAAGTTGCATCTGAATGTTTTTCATTTCAGCAAGCTGCATATAGCTGTGTCTGCGTTTCATATTTCCACTGGCAAAATAGCATTTGCATTTGAAGTTGAAATTCATTTTTCATCTGTAGAATGAGAGAAGTAAAATGATTATTTGCTCTAAAAGTATTGTATAGAAGTAACAGGTCCTTTCATTTGTTGAAAAATTAATGGAAGCTGAAGAGGAAACCCCTACACATACTATAGTATAATGTTTAGAATGACCTGAAATAGCATTAAAATACACATACTATAGTATAATGTTCAGAATGACCTCGCATAGTATTAAAATACACACACTATAGTATATTGTTTAGAATGACCAGATATAGTATTAAAATACACACACTATAGTATAATGTTTAGAATGACCTGAAATTCTCTTCTTCCGGCTTTTGGAGGGTGCAGACGCTTTTCTTCTCCTCACCTCCATGTCTTATCCTCAAGGCCTTTGTATGTCTGTGTGTACTCGGTGCACGGCTGCTTCGGCATTTTTTCGGGCAACTGAAATTCGCTTAAATGGATCTCGTCAGTTGATCACTCAACGCGGCTGATGATATTTTTTCAACGAACGGGAGAAGGGGCTCTCGGATGCCCCTCCGGGACAGACCAGCTGTCTGTGGATGACTCTGAAGATGTGTGGATATTTGTGGTGTTGGTGTTGGGTTTCCTGCCGATCGGCCTTGGAGGCTTCCTGCCTTCCCAGAAAATTAACGAGCTGTAGAGGAATATTGGCCTGATCCCCGAACTCAGACATGGCTTGCACCGCGCTGTGAATTCACAGACTCACATAATTGTTGAGATGAATCATAAGCTTGGAACTTTGGCCAAGAATCATTCATTGGCACAGAAGATGGATGCCATGAAGGATAGAGTGGACGAATCAGCACGGATTGGGATAGTTTGATGTCCATTGTTGGGATTTTGAGAGGTTGAGGACCAACAAACTGTAAGACAGAGAGGAAATTATCTCTTTCTGGCCCCAAAACAATTTCTAATCGGAATCTGGCGCCCTTGAGTCTGCAAGGCTACAACAACCCCCCCGAAGAAATGTGGAATGTGCCGTCGCTATGGCAACTCAACTCTGTCTCCTATCCCAGTATACTTTAGTATGTTTAGCAAGGGCGTCAGTTTGTTTTCAGAATTGCTGGGGACAATAACCATACACTTGAGTGGGGTTTAAAAATTGCTGGGGACAATAAAGTAGGCTAGCACAGGGGACGGCAATCCGCGGCTCTGGAGCCGCATACGGCTCTTCCATCCATCTAATGCGGCTCTCTGTGCTTGTAAAATAATGAATTGATATTTAAATAAAATGCTTTATATGTTACTGCATTAATTTTACATCTGTATGCCAATTCTAAATGTAAAGATTTTCTGCGTAAACCTTAACAGGTCCAACCCGGTCTTACTGTGAGACCGGGTTGACGGGTCACGTTTGCCCGTAATCATATAGGCACTTTATGAGCTGAAGAGGATGTGAGATTCTGGGATTCTCCTCAGATGGCTCCTGGATGTGTCGCCACATTGGAGACAGGAACAAGCGCTATTCAGCCAAAGTTTCATCATCAGGGAACATTTTCTAAGTGACAAGTCTCTCTGAGAGACAGGGTTTGGAAAACACTCGCTTCAGTGGGAGGAACCTTCCACATGCGCTCTGGTTCTCTGGGTGGCTCTGGGGTTAATCAAGTTTAATTGTTTCTCTTTGCAACAATCTTCACAGGAAGACAAAACAGTTAAACGGCAGGTTACATATATTTCCATTTGACTGTTTATTTTGACAGATGAACTCAAGGATGTTGCTTGGTTTGAAAGAATTACCCCGACGCACACTGATGCGCATGGATGAGCTGACATTTTAATCGTTAACGCACATCGCTGAGGTAAAATATTCCCATCAGAACATCAGAGCTTTATACTGGACACTGTGTTCAGCGCGGCTCGGAGCGCCCACGGTGGACAGTGAGCTGAAGATCTGGGGTTTGCAGCGCAGTGCAGAACCACGCCGCATGCGATAAGATTTCCTCCCACTGAAACAGTCTGGAAACCCGGTCTCTCTGAGGGATGTGTCACTTGGAAAAATGTTCTTTTTATGAAATTATGAAACTTTGGCTGAACAGCGCTTGTTCCCGTCTCTAATATGGAGATGCATGACGCGTAGAGACATTTGATTACGCACAAAGTTTATGTGGAGCAGAAGCGGTCGGGCCACGGCAGGTGAAATGTTCCTAGCCTACATGAAGGGAAACTGTTTAATTGGAACATTAATGTGTTACTGGACACGCTGGTCTGGTTGGTTAAACCAGTGTTTGAAGTGGAAAACAAACAAACACACACACACACACACACACACATCAATTACAATAATGCTGACAGCATGGACTAGAAGCCAGGTGATGGGTTACATATTTAAATGATGATCAGGCTGATGTAAAATGTAATCTCCATCCACATCCAGACACAATTATCCTCTATTCTTTCTCTATTTGCTCTGCTCTTGTCTGGGCTGATCAGTTGATGGTGCGCGCGGCGCGCCTATCTAGCGGCTGATGCACATTTTACGCATTTGGAGAGGTGGGCTGGATGCTTTGCGTTTACTGGAAGATGGTCCACTTAACGCACGGGTGTAGACTACATATTAATGACAAATGAATGAAAATTAAATTGTGAGTTTTTACTTCATATTTTATAAATAAAAAGGACGGGGGAACACATATATGACATCCATTTAAACTTAATTTTCTAGCGCGACCTGCCTGCTTCACTTAAGTCACTGCTTATTAAGGTCCGTCCAAAATTACCGTGGGAAATGGGTAATAATGGCTCTTTGATGGGAACAGGTTGCCGACCCCTGGTATAAGATCTGAGCTGGTAAAACAAAAATCCTCATCAGACGGCATTTTTGAAAGTGGGGGGGACACAGCTGCCAATCACAAATTTTGCCGGGGACGTGTCCCCGGCGACCCCGGTTAAAATGACGCCTATGATGTTTAGAATGACCTGAAAAAGTATTCAAATACACATACTATAGCATAATGTTTAGAATGACCACAAATAGTTTTAAAATACACATACTATAGTAAAACGTTTAGAATGACCAGAAAAAGTTTTAAAATACACATACTATAGTATAATGTTTAGAATGACCTGAAATGATTTTATAATAAACATACTATAGTATAATGTTTAGAATTACCTCACATAGTATTATAATACACATACTACAGTATAATGTTTAGAATGAACTGAAATAGTTTTAAAATACATATACTATAATATGTTTAGAATGACCTGAAATGGTATTAAAATACACATACTATAGTATAACCTTTAGAATGACTAGAAAAAGCATTAAAATACACATACTATAATATAATGTTTAGACTGACCTGAAATAGTTTTAAAATACACATATTATAGTATGTTTATCATCCAAGGTACGCTAACGAACAAGATTGTTGTCGACATAGATGAGGGTACCTTGCTCTCGAGCATCAGGACATGCTTTGTCCAAGAAATGTTAAGCTCAGCTGGTGAGTTGGAATAACCAAAAGGACACCGAGTTAAGGTGTACAAGAAGCTGGCTAAGGTGAAGGCTAGTTTGTGTTGGTCCGATTTATGGACAGGAATTGTCCAGAATCCAGACGCAATGTCATGGGTGGAGAAGTATTTAGCGTATTTCACTTTTGGGAGTTCTAGTTCCAGGCGCACCATCAGCTACCTAGAAAAGGGAACCTGTTTGGTGAGTTGCCTGTAGTCAATGGTTAGTCGCCACTTACCAGTAGGCTTCTTTACTGGCCACAATGGAGCCGAGTAGGTGCTGTTCCAGGGTCGGATGATCCCTTTACCCAAGAGGCTTTCAATGATTTCCTGGACTGGTCCCTTGGATGCCAGGGGAATCTTGTATGGACGCACAAAAGTCGGCACAGCATGTGGCAGTGTAGGAATCCTGACCTCATGGATAGTGGTTAGACCACAATCCAAGGAGTCGAGTTAAAGAAAATCTTTGTATTTTAACAAAAGTTGTCATAGTTTGTCTCACTCGACATTGTTGGTAAGAGCATCTGCTTGGTCCACGACCTCTTCAATCTGAGAGAAAACATCAGAGGGAGTCTCTGATGGCTTTGAGCTCGGCAGTGAGCATGCGGTTCCCCCATGCTCAAAATCACCTACCGCAAGGCAGCGTGAGTCGGGGAAAGAAGGTGTAGTGAACGGCAGAGGTTTTCTAACGCCTGCCTTCAGTTCCCCTTCTCCAATATCGAGCATCAAAGTGCTTCAAAACATCGATGCCAATGAGCAAAAGCATGGTTCCACTCTCACAGATGTACACAGGGTGTGTCAAGCTCATGGGACCGATCGTGAATTGGAGCAGAGTCTTAGAAGAACACTGTAGAATCAGAGAAAACACGGATAGTTAATGCACAGGGAATCAGTTCTGGAGGACCTACGCCTCCCCCTACATCCAAGCAGACACAGTCAAAAAGAGACTTGCTCATGATTGTAAAATCTGAACCTGTATCTAAAAGTGCGTTGCAGGGATGCCCCTGTTGCAATATGACAGATACTGTGGGCTTACCACCCTGTGGCAGGAGAGGTCAACGGTCGTTCGTCAGGCTCGACACCAGGGGGCGCTGGGCCACTATCCGTGGAGGTTGCACTTATCTTCAATGTGGACGGAGCGATATGGGACATGTTGTGTGTTTCCTGTAGTTCAGAGCCAATCAGTACATCCAGTTGCAGTGTTTCCATCTTAACTGGAGGCAAATCAGCGGAGCACAGGGTTTGAGCCCCTCCCACCTGGGAGTCAACTTCAATGGCTTGGACTTTTGTGACTTCCTGTTTCGGATTGAAAAGTTGCATCTGCATGTTTTTCATTTCAGCAAGCTACATATAGCTGGGTCTGCGTTTCATATTTCCACTGGCAAAATATCATTTACATTTGAAGTTGAAATTCATTTTTCATCTGTAGAATGAGAGAAGTCAAATGATTATTTGCTCTAAAAGTATTGTATAGAAGTAACAGGTCCTTTCATTTGTTAAAAAATTAATGGAAGCTGAATAGGAAACCCCTACACATACTATAGTATAATGTTTAGAATGACCTGAAATAGCATTAAAATACACATACAATAGTATAATGTTTAGAATGACCTGAAACTGTATTAAAATACACACACACTATAGTATATTGTTTCGAATTACCTGAAATAGCATTAAAATACATACTATAGTATAATGTTCAAAATGACCTTGCATAGTATTAAAATACACACACTATAGTATATTGTTTAGAATAACCTGAAATAGCATTAAAATAAACAAACTATTATAAAATGTTTAAAATGACCTGAAAAAGTATTAAAATACACATACTATAGTATATTGTTTAGAATGACCAGATATAGTATTAAAATACACACACTATAGTATAATGTTTAGAATGACCTGAAATTCTCTTCTTCCGGCTCTTGGAGGGTGCAGACGCTTTTCTTCCCCTCACCTCCATGTCTTATCCTCAAGGCCTTTGTATGTCTGTTTGTACTCGGTGCACAGCTGCTTCTGCATTTTTTCGGGCAACTGAAATTCGCTTAAATGGATGTTGTCAGTTGATCACTCAATGCGGCTGATGAAATTTTTTTCAACGAACGGGAGAAGGGGCTCTCGGATGCCCCTCCGGGACAGACCAGCTGTCTCTGGAGGACTCTGAAGATGTGTGGATATTTGTGGTGTTGGTGTCGGGTTTCCTGCCGATTGGCCTTGGAGGCTTCCTGCCTTCCCAGAAAATTAACGAGCTGTAGAGGAATATTGGCCTGATTCTTGAACTCAGACATGGCTTGCACCACGCTGTGAATTTACAGACTAACATAATTGTTGAGATGAATCATATGCTTGGAACTTTGGCCGAGAATCATTCATTGGCACAGAAGATGGATGCCATGAAGGATAGAGTGGACGAATCAGCACGGATTGGGATAGTTTAATGTCCATTGTTGGGATTTTGAGAGGTTGAGGACCAACAAATGGTAAGACAGAGAGGAAATTATCTCTTTCTAGCCTTAAAACAATTTCTAATCGGAATCTGGCGCCCTTGAGTCTGCAAGGCTAAAACAACCCCCCCGAAGAAATGTGGAATGTGCCGTCGCTATGGCAACTCAACTCTGTCTCCTATCCCAGTATACTTTAGTATGTTTAGAATGACCTGAAAAAGTATTCAAATACACATACTATAGCATAATGTTTAGAATGACCACAAATAGTTTTAAAATACACATACTATAGTAAAACGTTTAGAATGACCAGAAAAAGTTTTAAAATACACATACTATAGTATAATGTTTAGAATGACCTGAAATGGTTTTAAAATATACATACTATAGTATAATGTTTGGAATTAACTCACATAGTATTATAATACACATACTACAGTATAATGTTTAGAATGAACTGAAATAGTTTTAAAATACATATACTATAATATGTTTAGAATGACCTGAAATGGTATTAAAATACACATACTATAGTATAACCTTTAGAATGACTAGAAAAAGCATTAAAATACACATACTATAATATAATGTTTAGACTGAACTGAAATAGTTTTAAAATACAAATATTATAGTATATTTATCATCCAAGGTACGCTAACGAACAAGATTGTTGTCGACATAGATGAGGGTACCTCGCTCTCGAGCATCAGGACATGCTTTGTCCAAGAAATGTTAAGCTCAGCTGGTGAGTTGGAATAACCAAAAGGACACCGAGTTAAGGTGTACTGGCGGTTGGCAAAGGAGAAGGCTAGATTGTGTCCGATTTATGGACAGGAATTGTCCAGAATCCAGACGCAATGTCAAGGGTGGAGAAGTATTTAGCGTATTTCACTTTTAAGGGTTCTAGTTCCAGGCATGCCATCGGCTACCTAGACAAGGGAGCCTGTTTATTGAGTTGCCTGTAGTCAATGGTTAGTTGCCACTTACCAGTAGGCTTCTTTACTGGCCACAATGGAGCCGAGTAGGTGCTGTTGCAGGGTCGGATGATCCCTTTAGCCAAGAGGCTTTCAATGATTTCCTGGACTGGTCCGCTGGATGCCAGGGGAATCTTGTATGGACGCACAAAAGTCAGCGCAGCATGTGGCAGTGTAGGAATCCTGACCTCATGGATAGTGGTTAGACCACAGTACAAGGAGTCGAGTGAATGAAAATCTTTGTATTTTAACAAAAGTTGTCATAGTTTGTCTCACTCGACATTGTTGATAAGAGCATCTGCTTGGTCCACGACCTGTTCAATCTGAGAGAAAACATCAGAGGGAGTCTCTGAGGGCTTTGAGCTAGGCAGTGAGCATGCGGTTCCCCCATGCTCAAAATCACCTACCGCAAGGCAGTGTGAGTCGGGGAAAGAAGGTGGAGTGAACGGCAGAAGTTTTCCAACACCTGCCTTCAGTTCCCCTTCTCCAATATCGAGCATCAAAGTGCTTCAAAACATCGATGCCAATGAGCAAAGGCATGGTTCCACTCTCACAGATGTACACAGGGTGTGTCAAGCTCATGGGACCGATCATGAATTCGAGCAGTCTTAGAAGAGCACTGTAGAATCAGAGAAAACATGGATAGTTAATGCACAGGGAATCAGTTCTGGAGGACGTACGCCTCCCCCTACATCCAAGCAGACGCAGTCAAAAAGAGACTTGCTCATGATTGTAAAATCTGAACCCATATCTAAAAGTGCGTTGAAGGGATGCCCCTGTTGCAATATGACAGATACTGTGGGCTTACCACCCTGTGGCAGGAGAAGTCCCAACGGTAGTTCATCATGCTCTACACCAGGGGGCGCTGGGCCACTATTCGTGGAGGTTGCACTTATCATCAATGTGGATGGAGCGATATGGGACATGTGTGTTTCCTGTAGTTCAGAGCCAATCAGTACATCCGGTTGCAGCATTTCCATCTTATCTGGAGGCAAATCAGCGGAGCACAGGGTTTGAGCCCCTCCCACCTGGGAGTCATCTCCAATGGCTTGGAATTTTGTGACTTCCTGTTGCAGATTGTAAAGTTGCATCTGCATGTTTTTCATTTCAGCAAGCTGCATATAGCTGGGTCTGTGTTTCATATTTCCACTGGCAAAATAGCATTTGCATTTGAAGTTCAAAATCATTTTTCATCTGAAGAATGAGAGAAGTCAAATGATTATTTGCTCTAAAGCCATTGTATAGAAGTAACAGGTCCTTTAATTTGTTGAAAAATTAAAGGAAGCTGAATAGGAAACCCCTACACATACTATAGTATAATGTTTAGAATGACCTGAAATAGCATTAAAATACACATACAATAGTTTAATGTTTAGAATGACCTGAAAAAGTATTCAAATACACATTCTATAGTATAATGTTTAGAATGACCACAAATAGTTTTAAAATACACACACTATAGTATAATGTTCAGAATGACCTGAAAAAGTATTAAAATACACACACTATAGTATATTGTTTCGAATGACCTGAAATAGCATTAAAATATACATACTATTATATAATGTTTAGAATGACCTGAAAAAATATTAAAATACACACACTATAGTGCATTGTTTAGAATTACCTGAAATAGCATTAAAATACACATACTATAGTATAATGTTTGGAATGACCAGATAAAGTATTAAAATACACATACTATAGTACAGGGATTCCCAAAGTGTGGTGCACGCACCCCCGGGGGTGCGCGAGCTGCCGCTAGGGAGTGCGCGAGGTGAAAAGTGTAATGGCTGCGGAGCTCAGAGAAGTCTGTCATGTGTCACCATTATTGTAGAAACTCATTTGTGGGTGGGCCAAAGAAAAGTAAGTGGGCACAATAAATGTAATTGAAAACAAGTATATTTTTGCGCGCGCGTCCTCCACATGTGCCCTAGCTTCATGATAACAATGCGCCGAGCTTCAGCACTCTGGCCTGCGCACACCAATATGGTCCGTATTTGATCATTTTTAACGGTGTTGGAGAAATCTGAAGGTGGCCAGTCATTCTGGCAGATTGTAATTAACACCTGTCTCATGCAGGTGTTCTGACGTTGTAAACCTCACACACAGAACATTGTGGATGTAACTAAATAACAAGAAATGATTCCCATTCAGGCTATTGACAGCGCGCTGAAGATTGATGTTCAGAGTGCATCTGTCAGAGGTCAGACGCGTTCCAGCGGAACCACGGCTCACGGGTACACATGTGAGCACATCTGGGCAGGGCAGAAGTTTAAATAGCGCCAATAACGAGACGCGGTGACCTGAGCGGCTGTGCCGCGCGCGCACACACACACACAGATTCAATAAGCGCGCACGCTGCTTTAACTCCGACGCGCAGTCAGACTGAAGGCAGAAATGAACGCTGCCTCCACCACGATAAAAACTTTTAAGAGGTTATTTTTCATTCAAGGTCAAATTAAGATATTAGCTTCTGGGATGAGTCGGGTCCGCTCCAGCCAGTTACTCCTCATGAACCTGACCACAAGTCCTGTTACTACAGCATTTGTTATTCCAGTCAGCGTGGCAGCGGATCGCAGATTCAGCCACACCATAAAACAGCAATAAGTCGGTCTGAGGTAAAAGTGAAAATCATGGCTATATCTTGTCCCCTATTGACATTTGATTATGCACAAGTAGGTGATCAGCTCAGGTTTACGCAGAACAGAAGGAAGGAGAGCGCTCTGGCCGCACAGGTTAAACGTTCCTACTTTAAGAAAACCGTTAAATTGCATTATTTATGTGCTACCTGGGCACTCTAAATATTTATTTAAAATGAAATCAAAGGAAATTGTAATGGTATCGAATGTTTATTAATTACTATTTAAAAAATGAAAGTGATGGGGAATTTTTTTAACCCTGTCTGTTTAGCTTGACATCTAATATACATATATGTATATATATATATATAGAGCCATGCCCCGATGTGGGGGGGGGGGGGGGGGCTCGACATGGTCGGGACATAGAAGGGGGTGCACGGCTAAATAAGTTTGGGAACCACTGCTATAGTATAATGTTTAGAATGACCTGAAATTCTCTTCTTCCGGCTCTTGGAGGGTGCAGACGCTTTTCTTCTCCTCTCCTCCATGTCTTATCCTCAGGGCCTTTGTCTGTCTGTGTGTACTGGGTGCACGGCTGCTTCTGCATTTTTTCGGGCAACTGAAATTCGCTTAAATGGATCTCGTCAGTTGATCACTCAATGCGGCTGATGAAATTTGTTCAACGATGAGAACGGGAGAAGGGGCTCTCGGATGCCCCTCCGGGACAGACCAGCTGTCTGTGGAGGACTCTGAAGATGTGTGGATATTTGTGGTGTTGGTGTCGGGTTTCCTGCCGATCGGCCTGGGAGGCTTCCTGCCTTCCCGGAAAATTAACGAGCTGTAGAGGAATATTGGCCTGATCCCCGAACTCAGAGATGGCTTGCAGCGCGCTGTGAATTCACAGACTCACATAATTGTTGAGATGAATCATAAGCTTGGAACTGTGGCCGAGATTCATTCATTGGCACAGAAGATGGATGCCATGAAGGATAGAGTGGACGAATCAGCACGGATTGGGATAGTTTAATGTCCATTGTTGGGATTTTGAGAGGTTGAGCACCAACAAACTGTAAGACAGAGAGGAAATTATCTCTGTCTGCCCAAAAATTTCTAATCGGAATCTGGCGCTCTTGAGTCTGCAAGTTTACAACAACCCCCCCCCTCAGAAGAAATGTGGAATGTGCCGTCGCTATGACAACTCAACTCTGTCTCCTATCCCAGTATACTTTAGAATGTTTAGAATGACCTGAAAAGGTATTCAAATACACATACTATAGTATAATGTTTAGAATTACCTCACATAGTATTATAATACGCATACTATAGTATAATGTTTAGAATGACCTGAAATAGTTTTAAAATACATATACTTTAGTATAATGTTTAGAATGACCTGAAATGGTATTAAAATACACATTCAATAGTATAACCTTAAGAATGATTAGAAAAAGCATTAAAATACACATACTATAATATAATGTTTAGACTGACCTGAAATAGTTTTAAAATACACATATTATAGTGTGTTTTTCATCCAAAGTACGCTTACGAACAAGATTAGTCGACATAGATAAGGGTACCTCGCTCTCGAGCATCAGGGCAAGCTTTGTCCAAGAAGATGTTGAACTCAGCTGGTGAGTTGAAATAACCAAAAGGACACCGAGTTAAGGTGTACTGGCAGTTGGCAAAGGTGAAGGCTAGTTTGTGTTGGTCCGATTTATGGACAGAAATTGTCCAGAATCCAGACGCAATGTGAAGGTTGGAGAAGTATTTAGCGTATTTCACTTTTGGGAGTTCTAGTTCCAGGCGCACCATCGGCTACCCAGACAAGGGAACCTGTTTGTTGAGTTGCCTGTAGTCAATGGTTAGTCGCCACTTACTATTAGGCTTCTTTACTGGCCACAATGGAGCCGAGTAGGTGCTGTTCCAGGGTCGGATGATCCCTTTAGCCAAGAGGCTTTCAGTGATTTCCTGGACTGGTCCGTTGGACGCCAGGGGAATCTTGTATGGACGCACAAAAGTCGGCACAGCATGTGGCAGTGTAGGAATCCTGAACACATGGATAGTGGTTAGACCACAGTCCAAGGAGTCGAATTAAAGAAAATATTTGTATTTTAACAAAAGTTGTCATAGTTTGTCTCGCTCGACATTGTTGGTAAAAACATCTGCTTGGTCCACGACCTGTTCAATCTGAGAGAAAACATCAGAGGGAGTCTCTGATGGCTTTGAGCTCGGCAGTGAGCATGCGGTTCCCCCATGCTCAGAATCACCTACCGCAAGGCAGCGTGAGTCGGGGAAAGAAGGTGGAGTGAACGGCAGAGGTTTTCTAACACCTGCCTTCAGTTCCCCTTCTCCAATATCGATAAAAGCATCAAAGCGCTTCAAAACATCGATGCCAATGAGCAAAGGCATGGTTCCACTCTCACAGATGTACATGGGGTGTATCAAGCTCATGGGACCGATCGTGAATTGGAGCAGAGTCTTAGAAAAGCACTGTAGAATCAGAGAAAACACGGATAGTTAATGCACAGGGAATCAGTTCTGGAGGACGTACGCCTCCCCCTACATCCAAGCAGAAGCAGTCGAAAAGAGACTTGCTCATGATTGTAAAATCTGAACCCGTATCTAAAAGTGTGTTGCAGGGATGCCCCTGTTGCAATATGACAGATACTGTGGGCTTAGGACCCTGTGGCAGGAGAGGTCCCAACAGTAGTTCGTCAGGCTCGACACACGGGGGTGCCGGGCCACTATCCGTGGAGGTTGCACTTATCATCAATGTGGATGGAGCGATATGGGACATGTTGTGTGTTTCCTGTAGTTCAGAGCCAATCAGTACATCCGGTTGCAGCGTTTCCATCTTATCTGGACTTATCTAACTGGTCTTCCAGCCTGTTCTGCGAGACCTCTTCAAATGGTCCAGAACGCAGCGGCGCGTGTGGTCTTCAATCAGCCAAAAAGAGCACACGTCACCCCTCTGTTCATTGAGCTCCACTGGCTAATGCTAGCAGCACGCATCAAATTCAAATTGCTAACACTAGCATACAAAGCACACCTGTACCTGAATCCTCTTGCAAAGGCTTACGTCTCGGTCCAGCCGCTCCAGTCATCACAGGATCGTCGGCTAGCAGTGCCTACACCATGCTCAGGACAATCCAGACTCCTCACATGCATCGTTCCACAAATGTGGAATGACCTTCCAAGCACTACCAGAACAGCAGCTTCCTTTTCAATTTTCAAGAAACTCCTGAAGACCCTGCTCTTCAGAGAGCATCTTCTTAACTAGCACCTTGCCTGCACCCGTCCCCCCTCTCTACTGTCCACTCCTTTGTTCCCTCCTCTCCATGATTGATGACAAGTTGTTGTTATTGTTGTTAGCCTCAAGGGCAACATGCCGATTATCACTTGTAAGTCGCTTTGGACAAAAGCGTCTGCTAAATACATAAACATAAATCGACTAATCTTGGCAGCACTAGTAGGAATCAGTGTGCTTCGAATCAGTTACCAAAAGCAACACTGCTCACAGACACCTTTGCGCATCGTTTTGAACATGCCCAGATTCAGCCACATTGCCGAGAAGACTTTGTGAGCAAAACTTGAACATGCAAGGTGGGCCGACTGGAACGGACCAGCCAATATTTGAGGACTGAGTTAAAGATATTCTGCCATTGTTCCTTTGGTAAACACCCCATCTCCTGGGGGTTGGTTGGGTATGGCCAGCAAAGGCATGTTTTCCCACTGAAAAAAGTTGTAGCTACAAATAATACAATAACCCCACTTTATGTGAGATTTAAGGAACTTTATGCAAAGTCCTAAATTAACATGCTTTGTATAGATAATAGAACTGTTAAAACAAAAATGAATCATAATATATCCTCTTTGGTGATAGAATTATAATCATAATTACATGTCCTTAAGTTCTGCTAAAGATTATGAAACATCATAGTATTTTAAGTCAGATAAACTAAAGAAATTAATCAGAAATGATAAAACCCAGACTTAAAAAAAAAGACATTTCGAGGCTATTAATTTCAATCTTTGTACATTTGAAGTCCATATGCAAGAAAAACTGGCTGAACTGTCTTTGAAGATTCTTACCTCTTAGTCTTTCTCTCTGTCTAACTCCTCTGGTCACTGCATCTCTGTTTCTCTTCCTTCCTCTGCTTTCTCCACAAAGATGTGTAATGAAAACTACAGGAAAAAATATGTTAGTATGTTAATTACAAATGTAAATATCAATAACTGCACACCGGTTGTTCTGTTTCCTGCTCATTACATTATTAAAATGAATGAAACTGATGATAAATGAGTTAATATAAAACAACACGTTACGCTCTTAAAACACAAGTTATAATTTTGTTTAAGCAAATAAACCTAAGACTAAAATTATCTACCATATTGCCATAGTTTGTGACACTTGAAGTCTTATTACCAAAACATTAGGAAACATTTATAGATCTAATAAGATGCTTTGTTAAAGTAATTGGACCGTGTATTTTTTTTTCAAATCAAGGTTCAAAACATTTTTGATTTAGTATACCATACCAATACTATAAAAAGATTAAAAGCTATACAATTTTCTCCCATTATTTTAATTTTTAATCTTTTTAATTAATGTGCCTGTGCTTGCAAACAAGGATTTTGCCACTAAGTTACGAGTCTTTAGTTCAAACACTTATTTCACTTAATGAAATGCAAATCAGTTTCTAAAATTTGTTCAAAGTTTTTTATTGAATTTTCCTTCTGATGTACTAACTGTCACTGTTAAAATAAACCTACCATTAAAATGTTATTGTTCTGAGACTTTTAATTTCTTTGACATTGGAAAGACTTACAAAATTAGCGAGGGGTTAATTAATTATTTCCTTCATTGTATGTAGTCCAGAAACCTATAATTCTATTGTTCCTGGCAGAAATGAACATTAGAGATCCACAATAATATTTGTACAGAATTAACTTTGTGATTCCTGAAACCAGGGTCCGAAAAAATATCTACCGGCCAAACATATATTTTACCGGCCAAAACATTCTTACACAGCTATACTCCTTGAACCGTCACCTTATCGTGGTGGAGGAGTTTGAGTGCCCTAATGATCCTAGGAGCTATGTTGTCTGGGGCACTTAGTGCCCCTGGTAGGGTCTCCCATGACAAATTGGTCTTAGGTGAAGGGTGAGACAAAGAACGGTTCGAAGGATCTTTCATGGCGGTGAAAACGAAGAGTCGGAGTACCCGGCCCGGAGGGTTACCGGGGTCCCACCCTGGAGCCAGGCCTGGGGTTGGGGCCCGTGAGCGAGCGCCTGGTGGCCGGGCTTTCGCCCATGGGGCCCGGCCGGGCCCAGCCCGAACCGGATACATGGGCTCGTCCAACTGTGGACCCACCACCCGCAGGAGGAACATGAAGGGTCCGGTGCAATGTGAATCGGGTGGCAGACCAAGGCGGGAGCCTTGGCGGTCCAATCCCCGGACAAGAAAACTAGTTTTTGGGACATGGAACGTCACCTCGCTGGCGGGGAAGGAGCCGGAGCTTGTGGCAGAGGTTGAGCGGTACCGGCTAGATATAGTCGGACTCACCTCGACACATTGCATTGGCTCTGGAACCCGAGACCTGGAGAGGGGTTGGACACTCTACTTTGCTGGAGTTGCTCCGGGTGAGAGGCGGAGGGCTGGGGTTGGCTTTTTGTTAGCCCCGAGACTCTCTGCCTGTGTGTTGGGGTTTACCCCGGGGGACAAGAGGGTAGCTTCCTTGCGCCTTCGGGTCGGGGAACGGGTCCTGACTGTTGTTTGTGCTTATGGGCCAAATATCAGTTCAGAGTACCCACCCTTTTTGGAGTCCCTGGGACGAGTGCTAGATAGTGCTCCATCAGGGGACTCCATTGTCCTGCTGGGGGACTTCAATGCTCACGTGGGCAATGACAGCTTGACCTGGAGGGGTGTGATTGGGAGGAACGGCCCACCTGATCAGAACTCGAGCGGTGTTTTGTTATTGGACTTCTGTGCAAGCCGCAGTTTGGCCATAACGAACACCATGTTCGAACATAAGGATGCCCACCGGTACACTTGGTACCAGGGCAGCCTAGGTCACAGGTCGATGATAGATTTTGTAGTCGTATCATCTGACCTGCGGCCGTATGTTTTGGACACCCGAGTGAAGAGAGGGGCGGAGCTGTCAACTGATCACCACCTGGTGGTGAGTTGGATCAGATGGCAAGGGAACATGCCGCGTAGACCTGGCAGACCCAAACGCATAGTGAGGGTCTGCTGGGAACGCCTGGCAGAAGAACCTGTCAAGACGGTCTTCAACTCCCACCTCCGGCAGAGCTTTGACCACGTCCCGAGAGCAGTGGGGGACATTGAGTCCGAGTGGGCCTTGTTCCACTCTGCGATTGTCGAGGCGGCTGTTGCTAGCTGTGGTCGTAAGGTGGCCGGTGCCAGTCGTGGTGGCAACCCCCGTACCCGCTGGTGGACACCAGAGGTTCGGGGAGCCGTCAGGCTGAAGAAGGAGGCCTACAGGGCGTGGCTGGTCTGTGGGTCTCCGGAGGCAGCAGACAGGTACCGGATAGCCAAGCGGGGTGCAGCAGTGGCAGTTGCCGAGGCAAAATCTCGGGCGTGGGAGGAGTTTGGTGAGGCCATGGAGAAAGACTATCGATCGGCTCCAAAGAGGTTCTGGCAAACTGTCCGGCGCCTCAGGAGAGGAAGGCAGCAACTCGCTCACACTGTTTACAGTGGGGATGGGGAGCTGCTGACGTCAACTGAGGCTATAGTCGGACGGTGGAAGGAATACTTTGAGGAGCTCCTCAATCCCACCAATGCGCATTCCGAGGAGGAACCAGAGCTGGGAGGCCTGGGGATGGACTGTCCGATCTCGGGGGCAGAAGTTGCTGAGGTAGTCAAACAACTACACAGCGGCGGAGCCCCGGGGGCGGATGAGGTTCGTCCTGGGTATCTCAAGGCTATGGATGTTGTAGGGCTGTCATGGTTGACACGTCTCTACAACATTGCGTGGTCATCGGGGGCAGTTCCTAGGGAGTGGCAGACCGGGGTGGTGGTCCCCATCTTTAAGAAGGGTGACCTGAGGGTGTGTTCCAACTATAGGGGGATCACACTCCTCAGCCTCCCTGGAAAGGTCTACGCCAAGGTACTGGAGAGGAGGGTCCGATCGATAGTTGAATCTCAGATAGAGGAGGAGCAATGTGGTTTTCGTCCTGGCCGTGGAACTGTGGACCAGCTCTATACCCTTGCAAGGGTGATGGAGGGGGCATGGGAGTTTGCCCAACCAATCCACATGTGCTTTGTGGATTTGGAGAAGGCTTATGACCGTGTCCCCAGGGGCACCCTGTGGGGGACGCTCCAGGAGTATGGGGTGGGTGGCTTTCTGTTAAGGGCCATTCAGTCCCTTTACCAGAGGAGCGTGAGTTTGGTCCGCATAGCCGGTAGTAAGTCGGACCTGTTCCCAGTGAGGGTTGGACTCCGCCAGGGCTGCCCTTTGTCACCGGTTCTGTTCATCACTTTTATGGACAGAATTTCTAGACGCAGCCGTGGTGTGGAGTGTGTCGAGTTTGGTGGCAGGAGAATCTCGTCTCTGCTTTTTGCGGATGATGTGGTCCTCCTAGCTTCATCCAGCTCTGACCTTCAGCTCTTGCTGGGTAGGTTCGCGGCCGAATGTGAAGCGGCTGGGATGAGGATCAGCACCTCCAAATCTGAGACCATGGTTCTCGACCGGAAAAGGGTGGCTTGCCACCTCCGGGTCGGGGGAGAGGTCCTACCTCAAGTGGAGGAGTTTAAGTATCTCGGGGTCTTGTTCACGAGTGAGGGTAGGAGGGATCGGGAGATCGACAGGCGGATTGGTTCGGCGTCTGCAGTGATGCGGACGCTGAGCCGATCTGTCGTGGGGAAGAGGGAGCTGAGCCAGAAAGCCAGGCTCTCGATTTACCGGTCGATCTACGTCCCAATCCTCACCTATGGTCATGAGCTTTGGGTAATGACCGAAAGAACGAGATCGCGGATACAAGCGGCCGAAATGAGTTTCCTCCGTAGGGTGGCCGGGCTCAGCCTTAGAGATAGGGTGAGGAGCTCGGACATTCGGGAGGGACTCGGAGTAGAACCGCTGCTCCTCCGGATCGAAAGGAGCCAGTTGAGGTGGTTTGGGCATCTGGTCAGGATGCCTCCTGGACGCCTCCCCGGGGAGGTGTTTCGGGCATGTCCTGCCGGCAGAAGGCCCCCGGGTCGACCCAGGACACGTTGGAGAAGTTACATCTCCAATCTGGTCCGGGAACGCCTTGGGGTCCTGCCGGAGGAGCTGGTGGACAAGGCCGGGGAGAGGACGGCCTGGAGCTCCCTAGTTGGGATGCTGCCCCCGCGACCCGGACCCGGATAAGCGGAGGAAGACGACGACGACGACAGATAGGATAGCATCTTGCAGTTGATGGAGATATGTGGGATGCACATAGAGGGTACGAAGCTCCCATTCCTTCACATCCCAAATATGCTCTATCGGGTTGAGATCTGGTGACTGTGGGGGCCGTTGTAGCAGTGAACTCATTGTCATGTTCAAGAAACCAATTTGAAATTATTGGAGTTTTATGACAAGGTGCATTATACTGCTGGGAGTAGCCATCAGAGGATGGGTACATGGTGATCATGAAGGGATGGGCATGGTCAGAAACAATGCTCAGGTAGCCCGTGGAATTTGAACGATGCCCAATTGGCACTAAGGGGCCTAAAGTGTGCCAAGAAAACACCCCCCACACCAAGACACCACCACCACCAGCCTGCACAGTGGTAACAAGGCATGATGGTTCCATGTTCTCATTCTGTTTATGCCAAATTCTGACTCTACCATTTGAATGTCCCAACAGAAATCAAGACTCATCAGACCAGGCAACATTATTTCAGTCTTCAACTGACCAATTTTGGTGAGCTTGTGCAAATTGTAGCGTCTTTATCCTATTTGTAGTGGAGATGAGTGGTACCCGGTGGTGTCTTCTGCTGTTGTAGCCCATCCGCCTCAAGGTTGTGCGTGTTGTTGCTTCACAAATGCTTTGCTGCATTCCTCAGCTGTAACGAGTGGTTATTTAAGTCAAAGTTGCTCTTCTGTCAGCTTGAACCAGTCGGCCCATTCTCGTCTGACCTCTAGCACCAACAAGGCATTTTCACCCACAGGACTGCCGCATACTGGATGTTTTTCCCTGTTCACACCATTCTTTGTAAACCCTAAAAATGGTTGTGGGTGAAAATACCAGTAACTGAGTAGATTGTGAAATACTCAGACCGGCCCGTCTGGCACCAACAACCGTGCCACGCTCAGAATGGCTTAATTCACCTTTCTTTCACATTCTGACATTCGGTTTGGAGTTCAGGAGATTGTCTTCACCAGGACCACGCCCCTAAATGCATTGAAGCAACTGTCATGTGATTGGTTGATTAGATAATTGCATTAAGGAGAAGTTGAACAGGTGTTCCTAAAAATCCTTAAGGTGAGTGTAAATTGTGTTGAATCCAAACAGAGCAGTGACAACATAATTAAAACATAAATATAAAAAACACAAATTTTTTATCTTTTGATTTTATTTTTTTTTTTAGAAATATTTTAAAATTTACTTTTTCTGAAATCAAGTCAGACTTTTTGTCCATAAAATCTACTTCTGACACCGTCTTTGTGCCACAGCATTAAATTTGGGTCAGAGAATAAAATAAAAAAATTGAATAAAATCAAAATACAATTATATTTGTAGATTTTCATATCATAAATATGTATCAATGTTAATCTATATAACTTGCCTTTTTTGTTAACATTTGGTATTATGATTAATTAGCAATATTTCACCAATGATTTTAAAAGGACATGTATGCCCTAATAAGCTACAATTTCTTGTTGCACCAAAATATTTTGTAAGAAACACAAAAAAATATTGCCATTTATTTAGAAATCAACAATATTTAGTACATATTTTAACATACCTAGGACATGATTTTTTCCGCACAATGCACTCTGGGGCAATGATGTATATTGGTTTAACTCCGAAGATTAGCTATTGATGCTAGTATTTGTTTACGCGCTTACCGTAATAATTAGCTGGTAAAAATGCCACATGCTTTTGGATGCAATTTCCAGTCAAAAGGCAGCATGGGGAGTGATGTGAGTTGACACAGATTTCCTACTGACAAGAAGAGGAAAGATCTGACATTTTTTTCATATTTCACTGGAGTGGCTGGGTATAAGCGAAGGCTGAAACTAAATGTTTTACTGACCATTTTTCCACACAAGGAGCCTAAACGCCCTCGGAGAGAAAGTGAAACATGCAGTAAAAAGCGCCATAGACGAGATGCTGGAAGCTCTCCTGAGCAGACAACCCACTCCTGCAGCTGCAGGTGTTATGTCGATATGTGTTCCCCCCTTGAGATCTGTTTCTTTTCCACTCAGCTGCAAGTTCCAACCATCCACTCACAACAAATACATGTCCTAACCCTTACCCCAACCCATACCCTAACCATAACCCTGGGACTTCCGGGTTATGACGCGATAGGGAGAGGACGCAGGAGTGTGTGCTCGCCTTGGAATCCTGATTATTATTAACTCTCGACTAGCAAATATTTGGACTCGGCAACGCTATTAGCATCTCTTAATCCATCATGCCACCGCCTAAAAGCACTGCATCAGGTCAGCAAGCGGCCAAAATAAGATCGAACATCGGGGCTAATGTGGCTAGCGCTAATGCTAGAAAAACTAGGTCGCCATCCCCTCAGGCCTGCTCAGAAGAAACAACCAAGAAACAACTACGAACAGCGAAATTCACTATGCAATCCGTCAATTCCGAACGGATATTGTTACAACCCTTCTAGGAGGGCCAGGCTGTAACATCAAAATGGTTCCATCTTCCACCAATTCCAAACCACCACACCAGAATTCCGAGTACAATAATTTATTATAATAAAATAATTTCTTCACAAGATCAAGGTGATGAACTAAGGACGAGGGAGGATTAATAACTCAGGGTGAACCAATGCCTAAAACAATAAACAAAACACCTCTAACTTCAGAATGACAACTGACCTACAAACTTAAAGGAAATAATTGACAACCAAACTTACCTCCCTGACTATCCGAAACAGGAGAAAACAGGAATGCAAAGAAAAAAGGCAGTGCACCCCTACAGAATCCTCGAATGGCAGGTAATAGTCACAAAAGGCACAAGGGCATCACACAAACACAGAGCATCAAGTGGTGGCTGATTGGAATGAGTGGAGGATGAAGAACACAGCTGTATCTCATCAGGCTCCTTTTAACAGCTTTGTCCCAGCTGATCTTTCAATACAAACGTCCCCTGGCCATCATCCACCAATCCTAGGAGGGCACCTGCACACTCAAAACAACACTAGAAATACAAATAGTATAAAAATAAAAGAAATAATGTTCCTTATGACCGTGGACATAACACTCACACAACTAAGAATGAAACAGACTGTTTCATAAAATAAAATGCCTACACAGCTCTTGACAATACGTCAGCTATTACGTTGTCCTTACCCCTCTTGTATAGGATCTGTAGGTTGAAATCCTGTGGCAACAAGGACCATTGCATCAGACGCTGGTTAGAATTTTGCATCTGTTTCAGAAAAACCAATGGGTTGTGATCTGTGTACACCCATACTGGATCCACACTAGAGCCGACGTACAGTTCGAAATGTTGTAACGACAACAATAAAGCAAGAGCTTCTTTTTCAATAGTGCTATAATGTGCTTGGTGCTTGTTAAACTTTTTTGAATAATAGCAGATTGGATGGTCCACTCCATAACTATCCGTCTGCAGAAGAACAGCACCGACTCCACACTTACTGGCATCCACCTCTAGCTTAAAAGGATGCTCAAAGTTTGGCGCAACCAACACTAATGCGCTACACAGCAAAGTTTTAGCAGATTCAAACGCTGTTTGACAGCTAGAGGACCAAACAAATGATCTTGAGGGACTAAGCAGATCTGTTAATGGGCTGACTACTTCAGAAAAGTTTTTACAAAATCCACGATAAAATCCACACATACCCAGGAATCTACGCAGCTCTCGTCTGGTCTGTGGGGCTGGAAAATCAATGATCGCCTGGATCTTTGCAGCTATAGGGCGAACATGACCTTGTCCAACATGTTTACCCAGGTAGGTGATTGTAGCTTTACCAAAACCACATTTGGCAAGATTTATGGTGAGGGAAGCATCTCGGAAGCGGAGAAATACTTCAGAGTTTTCAGATGTTCCAACCACGTGGTAGAATAAATCACTACATCATCTAAATATGCTTCACAGTGTTCTATTCCGGTCAACACTTTTTGCATCAGGCGCTGAAATGTAGCTGGTGCATTCCGTAATCCAAAAGGCATAACTGTGTACTGAAGGAAATGGTCAGGAGTTACAAATGAGGCGATTTCAGAAGCACGGGGTGTCATAGGGACTTGCCAATACCCTTTCAATAAGTCTAGCTTTGTAACAAACTTTGCAGGACCTACACGGTCAATACAGTCTTCCATTCGAGGAAGTGGAAAATAGTCAGGTTTTGTGACTGCGTTTACCTTTCGATAGTCTGTGCAAAATCGGAAGGTGCCATCCGGTTTAGGAACCAATACACAAGGTGAGCTCCATGCACTGGTGCTGGACTCTGCAAGTCCATGTTCAATCAGACAGTCCACCTCTTGTTGCATCAATCTACGCTTAACCCCCAAATTCCACTACCTCCGCTCCGCTCCGACACGAACGCCGGAGCAAAATCGGTCCCATTGTAGTCAATCAGAGCAATTCCACTACTGCGGCCGTGCTCCGGCAGTGCGGCGCAGTGCGCCGCCCTCTTTTCCGGTGTCCGGCAAAAATAGAATCATTCCTATTTTTGCCGGACGCTGGAGCACCTCTGCAGTAAATGGACAGAAATCACAACCGCCCAACAGGAAAAGGAGCAAGCACAACTTCCGTTTTTCACAATAAATCGATAAACAAAAGGCGTTTTTTGTTTCATATGCACAGGTTTAACAACTTTTAACAACTATCAATGGCAGCTGAAGTTTAAATGCACAAAAGTAAGCCATAAATACAGTTCCCACTATCAAAGTAGTCACACTTTGTTGATCCAAACACTGCTGATCTCTCAACACAAATGATGGGCAGATTAAACAGTTCATTTCGATGCTTCTCCCACACAACAGGTGTTTGAATCTAACTTCCGCGTTTATTGCTCGGACTGTATCGCAAGATCTCAAAAATCCCGCGCATGCTTGTTTGCCCACCTCAGGTCTCCGCACCGGAGCGGAGCCGTTGTAGAGCGGGTACCAGTAAAAATTGAGTTCGGAAGCGAGTGGCTGCGGAAGGCGGGGGCGGAGCTGAGCGGAGGTAGTGGAATTTGGGAGTTACAGGGTTAACTCTATAAGCGTGTTGTTTGATCGGCTTTTCATTTTGCAAGATGATGTCATGTGCTAAAACAGAGGTCTGGCTAGGATGATCAGAAAAGATCAACAGGTTTGCTTCGATTAGAGCAACGATAGCAGCACGTTGAGGTTGCGATAAGTGAGCCAAGAAGGAGTCTAAATCCTTCAAAACCGCAGAGTTACTCAACCGAGCCATCGGAACACATCCATTCTTGTCCGTTAGACCATCTTCTGAAAGAAGGTAAGAAGCAGAAGCACACAGATACCGGAGTGGTAGGACTCACAGCAGTACTATCGTCTTGGGTTACATAGCGTTTTAGCATATCAACGTGACAAACGCGCAGTTTCTTTCTACGATCAGGGGTCTTTATCACATAACCAGTGTCATTTAGTTTTCTGTCCACCACATATGGACCAGAAAATCGCGCCTGCAGACAAGATCCACTTAAGAGGAGCAATACTAACACTTTGTCACCTGGGGCAAAACTACGAAGCACCGCCTTTTTATCATAACGTGCTTTCATTTTAGACTGCGAATTTGCTAGATTGTCTTGGGCCGCCTGACATGCAGAAAAAAGACGTTCACGGAACTTACACAAATAATCTAGCACGTTTGTCTCAATGGGAGGAGACTAGCTATTTTTCCTTTAACAACCGGAGGAGGCCTCGCACGGTATGACCAAAAACCATGTCAGCTGGACTGAAACCTAGGGACTCTTGAACGGTTTCACGGATAGCAAACAACAACAAAGGAAGACCTTCATCCCAACATTTTCCTGAGTCAAGACAATATTTGCGTAACACACTATTTAAAGTTTGATGAAAACGTTCCAGTGCGCCTTGGGATTCAGGATGGTAGGGACTGGGTGTCTGATGTTGGACCTGTAATACCTTTAAAACTTGAGCAAACACCTTTGACATAAAGTTAGACCCTTGGTCAGTTTGCACAACCTTCGGTAAGCCATAGGTAGAAAAGAAGGTTGTTAGGACTTTTATTATCGGTTTAGCTTTCAAGGTCTGTAGGGGAAATGCCTCAGGGAAACGCATAGCAGCACACATCACAGTCAAAACATATTGATGACCCGACTTGGATTTTGGCAATGGGCCCACACAGTTTAATATTATCCTTTCGAATGGTTCACAGAGCACTGGAATAGGATGCAGAGGTGCTGGAGGTATAGGTTTATTTGGTTTTCCCACCGTTTGGCAGGTGTGACATGACCAGCAGTGTTTTACCACATCTGACTTAAGACCGGGCCAAAAGAAATTACGCAAGACCCGATAGTAGGTTTTTTTCACTCCAAGGTGTCCATCTGGAATAGCATTATGTGCTAAATCCAGGATTTGTGGTCTACATTCCACCGGTACAACCACCTGTTCTATTTGTTGTAAATCACTTGCATCTGGGGACTGTTGAGGGTATGCCCTCGTGAGAAATTGCTGCGGTAATTTTCTCCAAAAGACTGTGCTAAATTGCTCTGAAAAGCAAATAATCACATCAGCGCCAAGAAACTTCATTTCCCATGATGCTTTGCACACGGAAGCATTGTGATGACGTCACCGCCTAATACCAGAAACACGTTCTGCGCATGTGCGGGAGCCCATGGAGTTTTCCCGCGAGCTCAGGCTATAAATCACAACAAAGAGAAAGAAACTCCGTTCTTTTGCCCAGGAAAACTGGCGGTAAGGACACGCTCGTCGTATGCTCCGACTAACTTGAGCACGCGGGAAGTCTAAGTGCTCCAGTAGAGCTCCCGAAACCGCTGGAAAACTAAGCTACAAGCTCATCAGGTCTGTTCAACCGCTCGCTGCCTTAGCTGCTGAAGAGGAAGAACACACAGAACCGGGCTGGGAAATCAGCAACTCCGTCAAACTCACGGACGACGACGAAAACTGCGGAGAAACACGGAGAACCGTCAAATCAAACAGCGGGGGACGCCTTGCTGTTCTGGTGATCAGAAAACTCATCTCTTTCTCTCTCTTCTTCCTTCTCCCATTTCCTTTATAGTGTAGAATAAGCAATAAAACCGTGCTATTGCTTCAAATTACCAGACAAGTTTCTCTTTTCGTTCCCAAATGCGTCCGTCGGGTCATTTTTGGATAAAGAATAAACTGCTTATTGATCCTTGTTTAAATATCTGGGTTGTGTCTGTTAGCTGTGGCCAAGTTGACAAACTTATCAGATATTAATTCAGGATTAATCTTTTGTGTTGCTTCATGATCCTTTGAAACGTTGTGAGTGATTTTAAGGTTAAGTTACTTCTGATTCTAAGTGCTTTGGAAGTTAAAGTGCAAGTTGCCACCCACACTTTAGCCAGACAAAGAGGTCAGCCATCTTGTATTCAAGACTCCATTTTGAATCCATACACACGCACACACACACCATCTTCAATTATATCACATGGTTATTATTCATTTATTTCATTGTTTATTCGTTTGACAAATTGGTTAATTAAATGTTATAAAATTCAGATTTTTGCCTCCAGTAGATTTGTTGTGTCGAAGCGAAGTCTCTGCTCCAAGGATTCTACGAACTTCAAGAAAGACTGATAAGAGTTTGGATTCATTTCCCTTTCTAATTAAAGGGATGGTGCCCCGGAGATATCTAAGAATATCTTAATTAATTAATAAATCAGTAAATATTCCCATATTTACAGAATTTATTGAAGAACCCAAAAGTAAGTTAAAACTTACTAATTATTCGCTCCTAATAACTCCAACAGGACCATGATCTTAGTAGTACTCCATCTCTAACAAAATAAGACACTTGGCTGTCAGGCACTTTCTTTTCTGTAACAGAAGAAAAACAGTTTGTCAACGAAGGATCATTTTGTTGTGACTGGACCAATGTTTCTCTATTTATATTCAAACTCATGCTCATTTCAGCAGGAATCATGTCTGAGACTTCATAGTTTTTATCTTTTTGCGCCCGAATTGTATCACTCACGTTAACATCAACAGAAGAGGTCACGGACTCAGCAGAAGAAGCCATAAAAGAATCAGACAAATTTATCACATCATCCATTTTACGTGCCTGAGCATGGGTAACTGCACATGCAGAAAAAACCTCAGAAAAGGGGGAATCCGGTTCAGCAAACGCGGACGAAAACGGCGCATCGACGACTTCCGGTGGAGGGAAAACCTTCCCACCTGCCAAATCCTTCCCCAGTATGAGAGAAATCCCTTCGAATGGTAGCCGTGGACGCACAACGACTTTAACATGGCCCGACACCAGCGGCAACGACAGGTGCACCATATGCAAAGGAGCCCTGATTACACTCATTTTAATCCCCCACACCAGGATGTCGGAGCAACAGGATGAATGTTCAGACAAGGGCAGCACTGAATCCAACAAAAAGGAGTGGCACGCACCTGTATCTCTCAGTATGGTGAATGGCACCAAATCTTGTTCATCACCCGTTAACAAAACATATCCCAAAACAAACGGCCCAAATTTGGGATCAATCACAGACTCGCTTTGTTGCTGGGTGGAAAGCTCACTAGGCTGAGGAATGGGCTTAATTAACCCGACACCATCAGGTGGCTTTTCTCGTCTTTCTTCCGTCTGTTTAAGAACGGGACACACCGCAATCAGGTGGCCTGGCTCGCGGCAATAAAAACATTCCCGTCTGTCAGATGAGGCAGCAACAGGCCTGTTTCTATTCAGTTGTTTGGGTGATTTTATATTCCGTTCCTGAAAATTGTCCCGAAACAGATTCTGCGAAGAAAACACAGTTTTGTCAGCCAAAAGAGCAGCATTTGTTAATGTGGATACTTTCTGTTCATTTAAATAGACTACAACACGTTCAGGCAAGCATTTCTTAAACTCTTCCCATAAAACTTATGTTCTCATTTCCTCCATAGTTTTAACTTTACATAATTGACACCACTTGTCAAACAGAACACCCTTTTCACGTGCAAACTCGACATATGTCTGGTGAGTGGTTTTGCTGAGTTTTCTAAATTTCTGTCGATACGCTTCAGGGACAAGCTCATATGCTTGTAAAACAGCCTTTTTCAGAATTTCATAATCCAAACTTTGTTCAATAGACAAGCTGGAACAAACCTCCTGCGCTTTACCCACAAGTTTACACTGAAGTAACAGGGACCAGAACTCGTTAGGCCAACGTAAAGCAGCAACTATACGTTCAAAAGCACTGAAGTAGGAATCCACCTCAGTTTCACGAAAGGGAGGAACTAAAGCAATGTGTTTACTGATGTCAAACCCAGAAGAAGCAGAAGCGGCATCACGGCTGGGGAACGTGGCGTTGGGTGCTGGCAGACCTTTCTTTTCTTCCATCTCCAAGGCTTTGAGTCGGAGATGCATCGCCTGTACCTCCAGCTCCCTGCTTCGAACGTCCAGCTCCTTTTGTCGGATCTCAGCCTCCTTGATGCGGAGAGTGATATGCAGATCCTCAGAGGATGACCCACGAATCCTTCTGGATTTTTCAGCCATGGCAGGCGCAGCAGGCACCTGAGCCTGCGCCGGGGCATCCACAGCAAGCACTTTAGCAGGTCCACCCGTCTTTGCCGCGGCCACGACCTTTCCAGACGCAGCAGCCTCCTCCACGTCCCTGTCGGCCAACAAGCCCCTCTCCACCAGCCGGTCACACAACGCTGCCTTTAAGTCCACCTTGCGAGCATCGTATGACACCTCAACATCATAATAACTGGCAATAATGAGCAGGTCGGCCTTGGTGCAACTGTCCAATTGGGCCCAAGAAGGAGACTCCACAAAATGATCAATGGAAAAATCCATAAGCACAGAAACACACACACACTTCCCCCACACACAAAACAAAACCACCTACCAGACACAAAACGGCAACCAAAACGCCAGAAAAAAAAAGGACGAGCCCCCAATTAATGTTACAACCCGTCTAGGAGGGCCAGGCTGTAACATCAAAATGGTTCCATCTTCCACCAATTCCAAACCACCACACCAGAATTCCGAGTACAATAATTTATTATAATAAAATAATTTCTTCACAAGATCAAGGTGATGAACTAAGGACGAGGGAGGATTAATAACTCAGGGTGAACCAATGCCTAAAACAACAAACAAAACACCTCTAACTTCAGAATGACAACTGACCTACAAACTTAAAGGAAATAATTGACAACCAAACTTACCTCCCTGACTATCCAAAACAGGAGAAAACAGGAATGCAAAGAAAAAAGGCAGTTCACCCCTACAGAATCCTTGAATGGCAGGTAATAGTCACAAAAGGCACAAGGGCATCACATAAACACAGAGCATCAAGTAGTGGCTGATTGGAATGAGTGGAGGATGAAGAACACAGCTGCATCTCATCAGGCTCCTTTTAACAGCTTTGTTCCAGCTGATCTTCCGATCCAAACGTCCCCTGGCCATCATCCACCAATCCTAGGAGGGCACCTACACACTCAAAACAACACTAGAAATACAAATAGTATAAAAATAAAAGAAATAATGTTCCTTATGACCGTGGTCATAACAATATGGAGAGACATGCGGTGGACACACTGGAAGCATTAGAAGTGTGACAGGGGATGTGCAAGCACATGCACGAAGACTGGATGAGGCGGAGGAGCGAATATCCCAGGCCGAAGATAACACAACAACTCTTCAAGGAAAAGTTCAGCAACTCGAGGACAAGGTGAAGGACTTATCCAGTAAGATTACAAGTTATGAGGATAGAAGCAGGCGCTCCAATCTCAGGTTGGTGGGATTACCCGAAAAATTAGAGGACAAAGACATATGTGGGTTTCTGGAGAAATGGCTCGTTGATACATTTGATAATAGCTATGCAGCAACCCCCGTCATTGAAAGAGTGCACAGGATCGGGCAATATGACCCCAGAGCGAAAATACCAAGGGTGGTCATCATGAAGTTTCTGAACTACCGGGATCCAGAAACCACCATGGACACGGCCAGGAGGAAGAAGGAGATTCGCTGTGGGGGCCATCGACTCAGCCTGTTTCCTGACCTGTCGCCAGAGACGCGGAGCCGGCAGCGACGATTCGACCCTGTGAAAGCCCAGCTGTGCACATTGAATGTCCGCTACGGGATGCTATACCCAGCCCAGTTGATCATCACTCATAACGATAGGCGCATCATCTTCAAATCGGAAGAAGAGGCTGAGGACTACATAAAAAAAATAAAAATAAAACGACAACCAGAGACAGACAACGGGGCTGACTGAGTTCGGGGACTGCCTGGTCTTATTATCCCTGTCTCTCCCCCTCTGAGAGGGGAGCGGATCACACAGTAAGGCAAGAACTGAACTATATATTATTGGTTATGGTGGTTCTAAAAGCAAGTAAGTTATTTATTTATTTATTTTTAATTTCTATAAGAGTTCTACGTTATGTATCCTATTTTGTTATACCTTACTTATATCCCGTTGAATTATATACTGAATGGTTAAGTCTTTTATTACTATCATAATTATTGTTGCACTGATCAGGCATCTCCTGTGGGGGGCGATATGGACCTCTGGGTTTTTTTCCTCCTACTGGCTGATGCTGACTCTTGGGGGAGTCTACTGTAGAGACGAGCACACTGGAGCTGATATGAATGAGCAGTTGTTCGTTACCCCCACTGGGGATGGAACGTCTTATTTAACCCAAGGTCAGGTTTAGAGGGTTTGGAGCCACGTTTTGTTTGGGGAAACGGGGGAGGGGGGGGTTGCTTTAGAAACTTCACTCAATATGATTTAAATGAAGAGTCTTTACTCAATATGAAAGCGAAAGTCAAAAAGGTGCAGCCACGATCCTTTGGCACTATCATACTAAAACATATTAATCATGATGGGTAGATCTGCTATAAAAGTCCTTATGTGGAATGTGCGCAGTTTAAATAACATGGTTAAACTTAAGCAAGTATTAGGCAGAATAAAACAGTTAGGGGCCACAGTATGTTTTTTACAAGAAACACACCTGTTGGAGAAAGATATCAACCGAGTAAGAACCAGATGGCCTGGACAAGTATTCTCCTCTGGATTCTCCTCTCACTCTAGAGGGGTCATAATTCTGGTCCATAAGTCGATTCCGTTTCAGTTAAGAGATAAGTATTTAGATCCCTCTGGGAGATTTATTATACTGAATGGCACTATAGTTTCAACTCTAGTAAATCTGGTTTGCTGATATGCCCCTAATGGAGATGATCCTACTTTTTACCAGCATTTCTTTTCAACTATTTCCTCTTATACTGGCCATTACATAATAGGAGGTGATTTTAACTGTGTGATTAAACCTGTGGTTGATAGATCAAACACCCATGTTACTCCCTCTCACCAACAAACTAGAATAATGATAGGGAAATTTATGAAGGAGGTGTGGAGACTATTACACCCTAATAAAACTGAGTTCTTGTGTTTCTCTAGCACCCATAAAACATATTCACGTATTGATTTTTCCTGATCAACAAATCTAATGTCTCTGATACAAAAATGCTGGTATGAAGCTATTTTACTTTCCGATCACGCCCCAGTCATTTTATCTCTTCTCCTGCCGAACCTTTTACTCCAGCCACTCCCATTTCGTTTCCAAGCAAAATGGTTGAGATATACAGAGTTCGTAAAATTCATAGATGGGAAGATAAATGATTATTTCACTTTGAATACGAACCAAACAAATGCATCAATAAAATGGGAAGCCTTTAAGGCCTATATAAGGGGAGAAATGATCAGCTATACTAGGAGCAAATCCAAAATCCATTTGAACAAACTAAAGGAACTTGAAGAACAAATTAAAGAATTACAGGACCACTTATATCACCACAATGATGTTGGAAAATACAAAAAACTCCTTCTGTTAAAGTCAGAATATAATGAACTCAGCACAAATAAGATAGCTACAAATCTAATGTGGTTGAAGCAGTCCTATTATGATTAAGGGGAAAGGGCAGGGAAGCTCTTGGCTTGGAGGCTAAAAAAATACAATCAGAAAGAACCATAAACTCAATTATATTGGACGATGGAATAGAGATCATGGATCCGGAAAATATAAATAACACTTTTGCAAACTATTATGAAAATTTATATAAATCGGAATTCCCTGAAAATGAAAATGAAAATGCACAAAACCAGTTTGTAGACCGATTGAAATTTTCGACCCTTCCCGAAGAAGCCAAAAAGGCCCTTAATGCTAAGCTGTGCATAGAGGAACTCAGAGAAGCACTGGGTCTTATGAACAGCGGCAAAGCCCCAGGTCCGGACGGACTCCCAATTGAAATATATTAAAAAATTTCTGACAAATTATTGCCACACCTGCTTGAAATGTTTAACGAGTCCTATGAAAGAGGCATTTTGCCACCATCTCTGAGAGAGGCATCTATTTCAGTCATTTTAAAACCTGGTAAGGTCCCAACAGATATGAGCTCATACCGCCCCATATCACTAATGTCCTGTGATACAAAAATATTGTGTAAGGCCCTAGCTCGTAGGATTAATTCATACATTCCAAAATTAATTTCTGATGATCAAAATGGATTTGTTATGGGCCGCCAGGCCTTTTATAATACTCGTCGGCTTCTGAATATACTGTGGGATAAGCAATTTGCTACTGACCATGCCTTTTTATCATTAGACGCTGAAAAGGCGTTTGATAGAATAGAGTGGAGATATCTTTTTGAAACCCTTAGAAGATTCGATTTGGGAGAATTTCTGAAATGGGTCCAATTGTTATATACGGAACCGATAGTCAAAATCGTAACAATCAGATATCAAGGCCTATACAACTTGGTAGGTCTACTCGACAGAGCTGCCCATTCAGTCCGTTATTGTTTCTTTTGGCCCATTGAACCACTTGCTATGGCGATATGCAATTCCTCTGAATTAACTGGAATAAGAATAGGTCAGGTCGAACACTGGGTATCATTATTTGCAGATGACATCACTCTGTTTTTAACTAACCTAGAGAAGACGGTTCCGGCAGTGGGCGATATTCTTCAGAATTTTGGGTTCTTCTCTGGGTACAAGATTAATCAGAAGAAAAGCTCCCTGTTATTTCTAAATAAAAACAATCCTCATGTCCACACATAATTCACCAGTACTTGTGAAGGCTTTACCTACTTGGGAATACTGATTGTCCCTGACATAAAGAAAATTGTTCCCATTAATTATGACCCCTTGATACAAAAAGTTTCAGAGCTATTGGTAAGGTGGGATGGGATGCAGATTTCTATGATAGGTCGCATTAATACGTTGAAAATGTCAATTCTACCAAGATTTCTCTACTTATTGATGTATTTTGTTCTGTTTTAATCTGAAAATCATAATAAACATATTTGGGGGAAAAAAAACATAACCCTAAAACAAACTAAAACAAGCTACACAAAGTACCTTCATAAATTATAATCATGCAAAACATAAATTTTTGGTGACAGGATGGTTATGGTTAGGGTACGGGTGAGGGTTATTTTTTGTAAGTGGATCATTACCATTCGCAGCCGGGTGGAAAAGAAATTGATCTTGAGGGGGGAACACATATCAACGTAGCACCGCTACTGTCACTTTGAGCGAACCATTGGACACACCACTTGCCACAGATGAAGCTGATAATTCACCTCTACCATCAGTAAAACAAGCAATAAGTGTATCAATACAGTGCTCTCCAAAATCTTATGATGCTGCCAGTCAGACAGATTCAGACATGTCAGATGCAGCGGCACAGTGGCCAGCTGATGTGTGGCAAGTTGTTACCGTGGAACAGACACAGAGAAAAGTGAGTTGGACCAATTTGGACAAAAAATACCTTACCTTTAACTTCTGACAAAAATGTGAGCTCTTGACAACAAACACTCTCCCTCTCAGTTACCATGGAGAAGCATTTGCCGCACACGCACCACCGGTTTTGTCCTGCACTCGCTTCATCCTGCCCTTCTTGCTCTTCATTTTGCTGCTCGTTTTGTGAAACATGGTCAGTGATGTCCTCATTAATGTTTCACTCTGGTTCAAATTGAAAAGGCTGAACAGATGACATGTTGATGTCGCTGAACAGTCCCTACAGGATCCCAAAGCTGCAACCAAAGTACAACCAAATGACGTCACTACCCAGAGTGCATTGCGACACAAATGATGGTGACCTACAAGTTAAACTATTTTTACAATTTTTATAAAAACTAAGACATCAAGAAGGTTTTTTTAACACCATTTTAATATAACTAATACTAACATTTTTCTTTAAAGAACCACAAGTTTTTGTAACCTGGGTTCCTTTTAAGAACAGGGACATTTCAAAGAAGCAAAGTTTTACAGGAACCTCAACTCAAGAGTCAGAAAATTGCCTTGCCTTCTATCCATTAGCATGTATGGTACGAAACATCGTTTTAATTGTTTGCTCTGACATGGTCATTAGTGCCAACACTGTGTGTGTGACGAGTGGAGACTCAGTTTGAACCTGGTTGGTTTTCATGTTCTCGAACATTCTTGAGCTTTGTGTCTGTTTCCAATGACAAGTGAGTTGCTACGGTTCTTCTTTCTAGCATACTGGCCATTTCAAACAGTTTTCTTTTTGAAGGTTGGCTGGATCCAGTTTAAAATTGCCACATTTCCTCCCTAGTTTTAACATGATGCTAGCTATCTTTGGTGTGTTCTTACTGTATTTAGTTTCTAATTCCATTTTTGGTTCTTTTTAAAACACAGGAAAGGTTTTTCTTTACCTTGCTGACGTACGTTTCGTTTGCCGACTGCAAAACATCCACAGGCAGTCAGCAAACGAAACGTACGTCAGCAAGGTAAAGAAAAACCTTTCCTGTGTTTTAAAAAGAACCAAAAATGGAATGATGCTAGCTAACCGCTACATCGATATGTATGATGTGTATGGGGCAGGTGGAAATTATGTAGGGTGCAGTAACATTTCACGTATGCTTGTGTAGGTAACATGCAGACGGGAGGGGAGCGTCAGAAGTCTGTCAAAAAGACATAAGATAAACAGAACTAATTTGGCGCAAACATTTAGTCACCTTAGATGCAGATAGCACTCCCAATTTTCCTCGCCAAATGGAGAATTTACTCCCATTTGGCGAGTGGCGAGTGTTAATGTCAAACCCTGTCTGAAATATAATTCTTCCTAGGACAAATTACGTCACATTTCCATTCATGTGTATGGGTATTTAGTGCCTCCTAATGACATTCTTCCTGTCTAGAATGAACATTGTCAATAGGAGAAACTATCATGTGAGATAGCTATAATTCAGTTGTTTATATTAGAAATATATTCCTGCTGTCTGTAACCAGATATCATGAAAATCTTTTTGGATATGTTAAAATACATTGTTGCTAGTCATAAATGTAATCACTGATATCTCAAAATGTTTTTACAATTTAAAATATAAATTAAGAATATCCTCAATACAATTCTTACAAATGTATATTTGGATATCTAAAATACAACCACAGACAGCCTGCATTTGCAGCTATAATGAAACACAGAGGAAAATACCAGATGTCAAAAATACTTGACACAACAGATCCTGGGATTTTCAGGAGTACTGCAAAACAATTGCAGCTTTGACAATTCCATGATCATGTTGTTTGAAATTGTAATTTTGGTACAAAAACGTAGGTTTGTTCTGCCAGAGGTTTCATCGGAGTAACAAATAAATTTGACCTACTGTGCACAAAATGTCTGAGCATTAATATATACTTTTACTACAGCATTTTACATCAATTATTTTACCATTACTGTTAGCGTCAAAGGTTGAGGGATTTCCCAGATTTCCCAGGGATGAAACTGGAATTCTCTGTGTATATAAAACAGATTTGCAATTATTAGTGACTGTAAAAACTACCAAAAACCTGACGCATAATAATGACAAAATTGTAAAAAAAAAAAAAAAACATGAATTATGTGCTGACCTCAGCAGTAGAGACAGGTTCAGGAACATCAGACTGAAGGTCTGATGAGGCAAAAAGCTGAAGCAGAAAAGAACAGCAGAATTAATGAAGGACGGAGTTTTACAATGACACATTTTTTGATTTTATACAAAACTTCAAGAATTGGACATTATTAGAATTACATTTATACATAATTAGTAGAAATTTTCAAGTTAGTTTAGTGACAGATAAGCACTATATTCTAAATATTGTTTCAGACTCCAGGGTGTTCGTATATTTGGACTTCTGCTGGTAAATAACTTTGGCCGTCTTTATTTTTGAGAGAGCAATGGCGGTGCTCTTGATGAATTTAAAGGTTGCGACGTCCTCACAAGCTCGTGCTCTGTCTTGATGGATGTTTAGAAAAGTTTGCTCGACCCTGTCCATCCTTGCATAGCTATCGGGAAACCCTCGCAGCAACTTAAAATTAAAGTTAAAGTCCCATTAGTTGTCACACACACTGATGTGTGTGCGAAATTTGTTCTCCGCATTTGACCCATCCCCTGGAGAAGCGGTGAGCTGCAGACACAGCCGCACTCGGTTACCATTTGGTGGTTTAACCCCCCAATCCAACCCCTTAATGCTGAGTGTCAAGCAGCGAGGCATTGGGTCCCATTTTCCTAAGTCTTTGGTATGACCCGACCAGGAATTGAACCCTGATATCCCAGTCTCAGGGTGGACACTCTACCACTAGGCCACTGAGATGGCGTTGCATTTATCTGAACTCAAGCAGATGGAGATGCCATCAGATAGTTTACGTTTCCAGTTAATGCAATATTCCAAAAAGCAATCGTTAACAGTTTTTTATACAATTAAACATAAAGTGTAAGAAACTGCAACTGAAATGGGCAGCCTTTAATGTCATTTGTTTTGTTTGTTGAGCTCATCAGGTATGTTAAATATCCATCTGTTATCGCTTACTTATCCAAGGTCGGGTCACGGGGGCAGCAGCCAAAGAAGTGAAGCCCAGACTTTTCTCACCCCAGCTACTTGGGCCAGCTTCTCTGGGGGAATCTCAAGGCATTCCCTGGCCAGATGAGAAACCTAGTTCCTCCAGCGTGTCCTGGGTCTACCTTTAGGTCTCCTCCCGGTTAGGCGTGCCTGAAAAACCTCACCAGGGAGGCGTCCAGGAGACATCCTGACCAGATGTCCGAGCCAACTCAACTGGCTCCTCTCCATGTGGAGGAGCAACAGGTCTACTCCGAGCCCTTCCCGGATGACCGAGCTTCTCACCCTATTTCTAAGGAAGAGCCCAGACACCCTACTGAGAAAACTCATTTTGGCCGCTTGTATCTGCGATCTCATTCTTTCGGTCATTACCCAAAGCTCATGACCATAGGTGAGGGTAGGAACATAGATCAACCGGTAAATCGAGAGCTTCTCCTTCCGACTCAGCTCTCTCTTCACCACGACAGACCGGTCCGGTACAACGCCCACATCACTGCAAACGCAACACCAATCCGCCTATCGATCTCACGCTCCAGTTTTCCCTCACTCGTGAACAACACCCTGAGATACTTAAACTCCTCCACTTGGGGCAGGACCTCATCCCTGACCTGGAGTAGGCATTCTACCCTTTTCCCACTCCTCAGATTTAGAGGAACCGATTCTCATCCCAGCTGCTTCACACTCGGCTGCGAACCGCTCCAGTGAAGGCTGGGGATCAGGTTCTGAAGAAGCCAACAGGACCACATCCTCTGCGAAAAGCAGAGGCCTGATCCTTTTTCATTTGTCTAATACAGTGGTTCCCAACCTTTTTCCCAAGGGACCCCTTTTTTACCAGTAAAATTTTTGACGACCCCCTCCCATTCTCTCTTCCAGTACAAACAGTATTAAGAAATGATAAAATTATTCAAGCACATTTTAATATGCTTTGATTCAATAGATAACAGTAATAGTAGGCTCCAGTACAGAACAAAGTCATTAACAAAACCAAACAGAGCATTATGTGCTTAACAGTTTGTATTACTTTTCTGAAAACATTGTTTCTTGTTAACACTGATAAATCAATCATTCTTTTCAATAAATGTTTGACACATAAAAAATACACTGAGCAAAATGTGCTTAAATGTGTATATTACTGTTTATACTAGATTATTTACTGTAAACGTTCTGATTAATCAACCAGTCCTATCTTTAATGAACTTTTGACACTTGAAAATAAAACAGTGAGCTGAGCAAAATGTTCTTAAAAGTGTGTTACTCTTTCTGTACTAAGTATTTCCTGTCTTAATATCAGTTAACTTTTCACTCATGAAAAAAATGTGAGCACAATGTAGGCTATAAACAAGTAATAAATGAAGTTTTAACCCCTTAAAGTGGAGAGGCTTTGGCGCCCCCTTGTGGGGGTTGGGACCCCCAGGTTAGGAACCACTGGTCTAATATATGCTTATTTATTTAATTATTAACTGTCCCTATGAAAATCTCCTCATTTGTTCTTGAGTGAGAGGACTGGGGAGTCTGTAATGGTGTTTGTTTTGTGTTTCTGTTTACGGAGAGAGTTAGTTCAATTCCAAAGATGTCCTCCTTCAAAAATAACCCACTCAGTGCAGAAGTCTCTGAGGTCCTGATGGCTGCTCATACGGAGTTTGGTTCTGTTGGAGGTTTCTTCCTGTTAAAAAGGAGTTTTCCTCTCCACATTGCAAAATGCTTGTTTAGTATGGGGATTGCTGTAAAGACGCTGACACTAGTCAGTGTCTCCATGCAATCTGCTAGGTTCCTTAAATAGGACATTTTTAAGTATTTGGCATAATTACGTGAACTTAGTTGGACTGTTTCTCTTTGGGAAGTGCTTTGAAACAACTGTTGTTGTGATTTGGCTCTATATAAAATATAATAATTTATAATATATAATAAACTTGAATTTGATGCAAAGGAACTTGTTAAAATTAAAACTAAGCCATTATTTTTTTCACTTGATAATGTCTATCGCACACAATGAATTTTAAACATATATGTTGTTTTATAAGGCTAAATTAGATCTTTATCCACCTGATTCTGTTCCTTTTAAAATCACTGAATCAGATCAGAGCATCCTTATCAATTGCAGTAATATTTAAATCTCTAGGTTTTATTTTGTTAGCTTAAATCAGGGGTCGGCAACCTGTTCCCATCAAAGAGCCATTATTACCCATTTCCCACAGTAAAGAAAACACTGGGAGCCACAGCAGCTGCAGAGAGCTGCTTTAACCAATCACAACAGGTGACAGCAGCCAGTACCGGTCGCTCGTGTACGTCAGAGTTATCTTTCATAAGAAGATAATCAATAAAACGATTTATAAAAAAATGGATCCAGAAGTTGTAGCCCGTCTCTGCCTACAATATTTTGATATTTTTCACCCTGTTGGTGGTTTTACTGAGCAGGTGTCACTTTTGTCATACGTTTCTTTTTAAAACATGTTTAAACTGTTCAGAATACAAATCCAGGCTCTGTCACGTTTGCAGCTGCAGGGGCTCTTTTTACCTGTGTTGAGTGCATTATTACCCAGATTAAAACAATAAAAATTTAAGGGGCCTATATAATTCCATCCAACATGATTGAGATATTGCTTGTGAATATTTCCCTGTAATATTCTTACATGTTTAAGTAGAAAAATCAGGGTTTCCCTTACATAGGCGTAGCCGTGGCGGCCCGCCATGGCTGAAAACCCACCGCCACGCCTACAACATCCCAAGTTTTATTGATGTTTTTTTTTTTTTTTTTTTTTTTGCGCCGTTTCCCGAAGAAGCAGCAGGAACTACTGTGTTGTTGCTTGTGATCACAGCCGGCAGGTAGCAAGGAGGAGGAGGCACGGCAGGGTGGTTACAGCTATGAGCGTACGGATAAAGCATTTTTGACGAATACGAGCATGAAACGAGTGTAAAACTCGGAAATATCTGTAATCGTGGTGAATGAAATTCTCATTGGGTAACTGACTGTTTTCAAGCTCTGTGATTGGCCAGTCAGATAGAGCGCCCGCCCCTCCCTACAAGCAAAACTGCAGCCGGGAGCTCCGTCAGCTCGGTCCAGGCATCAACGCACACACACAGACAGTAAAGCCGGGCGGACACTGTGCGACGCGACTTTTTCACTTTTTTGAGCAGATTTTCCACTCGTGCGAGAATCCACAAGATCGGGGCGAGTTTTGCGCTGAGCGTCGTGTAGTGTACAGGGGGTTACGAGAGGCGATTAACACCACGTGACCAGCTACCGATCAGCAATCGTGAGCTCGCACGGAGTTCTGGAGTGTTTAATATTTATCTCGTTCCTCATGAGGGTTGAAGCGGCGCAGCGAGCGGCTGCGACCCAAAAAGTATCAGAACCGCTCACGGCGCATTCGCAATCATGCATCAACTCCGCTCACCCGCTATTTCCCTAATAACACACGTTGTTCGTTTTTGTTTCTACACGTTTTTTTACTCACAATGATTGTCAAGAAAGCGTGTTTGTCGTGTTCATGTCAAATTAAACTGATCACAAAACACAGATTTACTTTCTTTATTTCGTTTCCTCATCCAACCCCCATAAATCCCTGTGTGTCCTCCTGCAGCACTCCCGAAGGACAACAGGCAAAACAAGACAAAAAAGTCTGACGTGTTGTGTAAAAACTGCTATTTTTAGCATATTTTAGGTCCGACGTGTTGCTACCAGACGTACAGTGAGCACATGACTCGTGAGCTCTACCCTGCGCTGAAGTCGTACAGTTTGAGCTGAAGCTGTGTTACGAGTGAAAAAGTCGCACAGTGTCCGCCCGGCTTATTATAATGTTCACTGTAATGCATCTTGATGTTCTTAACAAATAAATCAAATCAAAAATATTGGTCAATAATGCCAAATATGTAAATTTGTGTTTCAGTCATTTTTATACTGACTTAAAAATACTTCATTAAGTCTACTAAGCAGGGGTGTAGAACGTTTTTAATAGGGCCAGCCCAGTAATGATCTTGGACCAAAATAAAGGGGGCAGAGAGTCAAATAAAGGGGGCAAAAGAAGATGTTTTTCCAGACGCCAAGAAAAATTAAATGCCAAATCCACCCTGCAAAGTGTGTCACTGAGAGTTTAAAACAGAAATTATTATTGTGCAAATATTGGTGTACTCACCTTTAATACTAGTTATTACAATGCAGCAGTCGCTGGATTGGTGCAGTTCAAAGTGGAGTGCATCAAATAAAACAATATTAACATAAAGGTGAGACGTGTCAGAAAATAAATCAGTTGTTAAATAAATAAATCAGTTGTTGAACCCCCACTCCTCTGTTTGGTCTCCTTTCTTATTACAGCCCACCACTTCCAGTCTGGGTTGTAACAATCTGCAGACAGATTTCTGAGTATCTCCTCCTTTGGTACACAGATCCTCACTGAGCCATGTACTGTGAACAAATAGTTTCTCCGTGATATTATCCAGCAAGGTCCCGTTTTTGTCAAAACAAGGGTGAGGTAATGAAAAAATAGAAATATTTCATTAAATTAACATTTAAATTATTTATATGCATCATTAAAATAAAAAAAAACATGTTTTGAAATATATAAATATATAAAGTGCACCAAACTTGACTCAGTCCATTCAACAATTCTAAATGGACAATGTAACTCATCAATTAATTATTTGAAAGGATAATTTGTCAATTAAATACTGAAAAAAATAAACAATTCATTAATGAGGCAAGAACCTCTCTCTCTCTCTCTCTCTCTCTCTCTCTGGAAGCCCCACTCTAAGGGAGTTTGCAGTGTATTAGTGAGTCATATATTGTACAACCACAGTCATAAAGTTTTCAATCAGCAGTTTTATTTCAGTATGTATTTTTCCAGTATCACAAAAAATGTAATGTTATATGGTTAAAACCATCTAGCTTATGTGCACTTTTTAAAACACTGCCCAGCAAACATTCGGACGTTTAATGACAGTTGAACGGTCACAACTGTAAAATACCTGAAATTAAGAAAAATTAACATGACTTCTACTGCATTTTCCTTGCCCGGACTCGAATCTGGATCCTCCGGGGCGAGAGTCACCCGCTCTCCCAGCTGAGCTATGCCAGCAACTACTGAATAGCAGACTTTTTTATATAGATAGGTAGAGGGTAAAGTGCGGGGTACACTAACCAATCAGAGGACAGAGAAGATCTGCCACAGGCCATGCCTCCAGAGTGCCAAAAGCCCTTACAGCCGAGCGAGCAGGAGTCAGAAACCGAGCGCGCAGAGAGGCTGCCGAGCACGCAGAGAGGCTGCCGCGCGCGCACGTTTTCCTCTGCCGTGTGCTCGTTGACAACGCGCGCACGCAGGTTTGTCACTTGTGCACATCCTTGTGCGCTCACAGACACAGTTTGCTCCCTCTCAGTGCACAAATGACCTCTCGCCATGTATATTTCCGCTCGCGAGTCCCGTTCACACGCGCGCTGCCATGTATATTTTCGCTCGCGAGTCCCGTTCACACGCGCGCTGTGGACCCAATGCGCGTGCACGGGTTGTGGCACGCTTTAAACGCCATAGCAAGCTCACAGGAAAACCACAGCGTTTAACCGCTCTCATCCCGTCTTCCCCAGGCTCTGCAGTTGTTTACAATATGTCAAAGTGCAGGTGCACCGTGCAGCTTAGGGATGAACTGGTTGCAGCAAATGTGGGGTGCAGGGTTGCTCAAAGCTCTCAGTGTAAAACATAGAGCCAAAGATCGCGTTGGCCACGCAGACCCAAAACACTATGAAAACTGAGAAAAGTGAGAGATCGATTTAACTGAAAGATGAAGTATAGAGTATGTATATGTTTAGTGTATTTGTAAAGTAAAAGTTTTTAATTTTTATTATTAAAATGAAACAAATATTTCAAGAATATATTTTTAGATTTTGTGTTTCATTTTGTTCAGTAGGACTTAGATAAAGTTAGTAAATATTACAGAGTTATTCTCTAATAGCCTACAAACATTTCTATGATTTATTAAGATTTCAGTCATTTTGATACTTGACTTGTGAAAGCTGATTTGAAGGTTGTTATTTTTTCTAGACATATTTAGAAGGAAAATTTCAAATATATTAAAATCAATATGGAACTATTTGGATTTTAGTAGCTTTCATGTTGTGATTTAATAAAATTTTAATTTGACATTTTATGTTCTCTCTCTTTGTTGTGAAAAAGTTAGATATGTTTTAGTACTTAAAATTAATGCTTTGCATCCGTCCACACGTGTAGCTGTTGGTCAGCTAATAGCCATGTCATTTCAGGACATGTTGCTTCAACTATTAACGATCTACTTTTAAATCTTTATTCTGAATTGCTAATTCCGTTTTAGGCCACAGTCTTGTTATTGAAATGAAAACAAAAATAAAGGATGCTTATGGAGATGTACAAACTTGGCAAGATATTATTGTTGATCAATATCCTCCAGCTCCGTTCTAATGACAATATCCCATCTGTGTGTGTGTTGCTGTCCAACTGTCAGCAGACCAGGTCAGTTTAAATGGCAGAGAAATGAAAAACAGCAGACATCAGGTCATTTTTTAATGCTCCAGAACGTCAAGTAAGTAGAAACTTGCATTTTGATAAAGACATCTATAGCAAAGAAATGAAATGCCTATGAAATTGTTTCTAAATGGTTTCATTAGGCAAAGTCCAGTCACTTGAGCACAGGCAGCCAGAGCCTGTCAGACACAGGCACAGAGTCTCAGGTCAGTCTCTTTAAAGGACATACAGTGTTGTATGTAGAAAGTTTTTTTTTTCATGACCCCCCAAAAATTACTCTCTGAAGTTTTACTGTTTATTGTCCCCCCAAAATTGAAATGGGATTTCCGCCCTTGGTATCAACCCTGTAATGCAGGTTTTCTACCACTAGGGGCATTTTTGTTGTAAACCACACACACAACATGGTTTAGGAAACCAATATTAGTTTAGGCTATAAAAACGAAAATAGAGGTTAAGTGGCTGAAATAAATAAATATTATGGTAGTAGAAGTTAGAAGGTCGGTATTAATCTGATAACAACATTTAGATTTTACTTTCATAGAAAATAGCAAGACTTTAAAACTCAAGGTTTATGAGACCATCAAAAATGGTCTCATAAACATATTGGTTTCATAATGCTGGTGCGTAACCTGAAAAAATGGGCTTGCACACCATATCCGCACACAGGGCCAGATTAACACTTTGTTGTACCCTGGGCAACAATGTTCAAGGGCCCCATCATCACAACCCAAGGATCACCATAATATGGTCACATACAGAATATTGCACTGTAATATGCAGTAAATATACTCAATACTTGAATGCCTGACATCACGTAACCCGCTCAGGGTAACCTTTGACCCACCTCGTGTGGACTGACCAATGAGGAGAGGGTCTTAACTTGAGGCCCTCTCTTCATTGGTCAGTCTGCATGAGACTGACTCTCAAATGACGTTCAGTCATAGGCAGCGAAGCGTCTCTGTGCAGCGCAAAAGCCCGGGTGGACAGTTTGTTTAATATAAGGTGATCATATTTCCATTTCCAAAAAAGAGGACAGGGGATCTGTGCCTATGAAGTCCCACTATGGCGACGTCCCACTATGGCAACGCCACACAAACCACATTGGGACCCATTTTTTGTAAGAAATAAATTAATATCAGATTCTGCCAATAAAAGGGCTCTAAAACAATTCATATGTAAATATTTAACATATTTACTGCAAAATCTCATTTTTCTGCTTTAGTGCTGCAACAAGGTTTTATTAATAAGAAATTATTATACCTTTTGTTTTACTACAGCGTCGGTAAGCTTCCTGTGCACAGATTATTAAGAATGCTTGTTTCAGCTGTGAGATTAGACGATAGGATCAGTGAAAAATTAAGTTGTCACACACTCCATGGAAACTTTCAGAGAATCCACAAATAGTGGCTTTCAAATGGTTTTGTTACTTTTTGCAAGTTTAGAAAAGCAGCAGATGAGACAGCATGTCTGATAATTTAGTTTTTCATCTGATAATATTAGAGCATGTCAGTAATGTCTGAGGGGCTTTTACAAAAACTGTATAACTAACAATACTGGAGAGGGTATGAATTACACAGAGGCTTCTGGGGAGGGGGGTCATTTTGCCTTGGCCCCCAAAATGTCTTGAAACGGCCCTGGGTGTGTGACTGAGTTTTGAAAGTGATCTGAATTGCATTAAATGTATAAATATTACATGTGTATATCTTATTGCTTTATACAGGTAAAAATGTGTAGTTGGAGATAAACGTGGCAGCGTAGGAACCATCCCCATACCCCCTGTATGTCACCACTGCCTAAACTTTAGTAAAAAGGACATGTGTATATATATATATGTATGTGTATATATACAGTTAAGATCCTCCTCCATGTCTTCAGGGTACTGCCGGGCAGTGCTCCCCCATATCTGGCTGCACTCTTACAACAATGTGTCCTCTCTAGTGCCCTTTGCTCTGTGGAGCAGGAGTTGTTGAAAGTCCCCCGCTCTAAACTGAGATCCAGGAGAGATCGGGCCTTCTCTGTTAATATTGCAGGTAACTAATCATTTAACACTGTTTATCATGTTAGCCTCATGTACCACACTAGCAGACTCCAGTGACAACACTGCACTGAACAAGATGACTCTGCCTTCACAGGGAGCATGAAGGAGACCATTTGGAAAGATCTTTCCAACCGATACAGGTACAACTGATTATTTATCATGAATAAACCAACATTTATAATGCAGGAAGCCATGTGCCGTTAGTTTTTTGCCATCTATTAAACTACTCATGTTTCACCTTTTTTTTTATTTGTATTTTGTAATTTGAATTGCTTTCATTTTTGAATTGCTTTTATTTTTGGTTTATTCACTATATTTGTACGTCTACTGTACCATGTTCAGCGCCTTGGGCTTCCTGACAGGGTTGCGGAAGGCACTTTATAAATAAAGCTTTGATTGATTGATTGATTGATTGATTGATTGATTGATTGATTGATTGATTGATTGATTGATACTCTGGAAATTGATAAGGAATTGGATCAATAAACTGAACCGACAATGTCATTGATATTGATGAAAACTTATCAATTCCCACCCCTAGTTTTGATGTTTCTGTTAAGTGTTTGGTGATACATCGTTCAGCATGAAGCTTAATGATCATTATTTTCTTTTTTTTTTATCTGAAATTGAGAGGGCTTTTCTAAATCTAAATAATTCAAATAAGAAAGGTATTTGGGAGGAAAATGTAAGTCATTGCCCTGTGAGGCATTCGATCAAATGACTGATGCAATCTAAAATATCCTGTTTTCATTTTGTGCTGCTGCTGAAAGCCCCTCTGCTCATTTATCTCTGCTGTCTGAGTTTCATCTATCCAAGCCCATCTCACTGACCACCTATATGCTCCTGCTTTATTCATCTTATTGGGGTAAATGTCCGGTATCATTATTCACCAATCTCTCTCTTTCTCTCTCTCTCTCTCTCTCTCTCTCTCTCTCTCTCTCTCTCTCTCTCTCTCTCTCTCTCTCTCTCTCTCTCTGTGCAGGATTATGTTAATGCATCAGACACGTCAAAGATGCTGAACATACCATTGTTCTCAAAAAAATTGTCTTTTCAGGATGAACGTCATTTGAGCACCGAAGACAACTTTAGAAAATCTGCTTACTTGAAAATGAAGTCTGAAGGAGATTTTATGAGAAAATTGTGAGTGGCACTTTTTTTCTAAATCTTAATTTTCAACTGGCTGAAGGGAAGCCATGACACATCCAACACTTAATATCCAGGTCACAGTGTCAGTGACTGTGCCAGCATCACTGTGCCTCAGCAAGACACACTAGAGTGGTAGTATCTGAATAGCAATTAGGGATAATTTTATGCCAACAAATTATGCTTACAACTGGCATGCCCTAAAAGAAGAACACAAACTCAAAACAATGTGACAAAAAATTAGCCTTGGGGAACGAAGATGGGATGAGCCAACTTTGCCAAAATTTGGATTTTTCATTACAAGGATCGGCTCATTCTAAACTCTGTTCAGCCAAGTCGTTTTCCCTGAGAGTGAATTGTAAGGTCAGCTGTGTTGAAAATAGAGCCACAGTAGAGTCAAACCAAGCAGATCATTGGTTTCACAAAAGGCGACATTACAAGAATTCATATTTCAGCTTCTTACCAAGTAGAATTCATTGTTTCACTCCTTGTTATGCTTTGATTCTGTGTCTGCTTTGGTCAGCCAGCTCCTACTATGTATGTTTGGGTCTGTTATGGGTGTTGGATTTTTTTCTTTTATTGCCGTTTCACATACCAGTCCTCACTTCACTGGCACCTTGCAAAGTGTTGAATTGATTTCAAGAAACTGCTCATCACTCACAGAAAAAGGCTCTGCGGGACTGAAATCAATGTCACTTCTTTTACTTTGAGTTTTAACCTTAAAAACTAGAAGGAATAGCAAATAGGTTGCACAAGCAGAAGAGAAAGAACATGATGAATAACAGATTTAAAGAATATCCTACATTTCTCAACACAGTGTTGGGGCACAATGTTCTGCATGTTTGTTGTTGTTGGTGATGCTTAATAATTGCTGATCAGTGGAGATTTAGTATGAATTTTTTATTAAAAATCTGGAAACTTCAAGTGTTATCCACACTCATCCATTTTATAGTAAAAACATCCCATTCATATATATGTAAATCACCTATAGAACCACCCATGGGGGGGGGTCAACTTCATCTCCTGGATAACATTCAGATGGTTTTTATTTAGGTCTTGTGTACCACCCAGTGCGGCCCCTGATGCAAGAGCATCTCAGCAGATGTGAACTTTAAAAAAACATCTTTTTATTTCACTTGCAACTTCGATACGTTTGCTTTGGTTTCTAGTATGAATGAATGAATGCCTTGTGGGTCGTTTTCTGTGGACTAAAGCAGGGGTGTCAAACTCATTTTAGCTCAGGGGTCCACATTGAGGTAAATCTAGTCCCAAGTGGGCCGGACCGGTAAATTAATAAAAAAAACTTCAGATTGTTTTCTTTGTTTTAATACAATCGATATAAAACAAGGCTGGAGCCTGAGGACAGTGTAGTACAAGTACAACACCTGAAGTGTACTTGAAAATTTGAAAAAAATAAAAAAAATCAACAAATAAAAAAAATATTCCTTAG